>NC_066317.1:49106434-49406434 GCF_022539315.1 Serinus canaria
AATGGCAGCCCAATCTAAATGCCTCCAGCCTCTCACCTTCAGGGTGGAGGGTGTTGGGATGCCACCAGGGAGCACTACAGACCAGAGTGGGCTGCATGATTTTCCTGGAAGAGCAGGTGGGAGACATGGAGATGGCTGCACCAAGTCAGGGGTGCCTTGTGCCTTTCTGTAAATGAGCATGTGCTTGGCCTTGTGCTGGTGGCTAAAGAGATGAGAGATGCACCCTTGAGGGCAGCCCCAGCAGCCCCTCAGTACCTCAACTCTGTTCCTGTATGTCTGCTTGTGTGCACACTTGCCAAATAAAGGCAGTGCTGCAGCGTGGAGTCACAGCAGGCAGTGGGCTCTCCCCTGCAGAAATCACTTCAAGGAGGTCAGCAGGTCCTTTAGTCCCATATGCTTGTTCCCCACAGCTGTAGGATCTGTGACATGAGATTGGGCCAAGAGGAGGTTAGGTCAGGAGAAGGATAGTATTGTAGATGGGACAGAAATTGTCACCTACAATTAGATCTGAAGTGATGGGACATGAGTGTGATTGATTACTGAGCCGCAGTGACAAAGGGGAGGAGGTTAAGGGAAAAGGGTACAGCAAGAAGGAAGTCCTGCAGTTTGGGTGACTCTACTTGTTCTTGCTTCAGTTAAAAGTGCTTTTTAAAGCTGCATTACTGGTGAAACACTTCTCTGGTGGAAGAGGAGAACCTCCTGAAGTGTTTTGGTGAAATAAAAGACAGTAATTGCCATGACCTACCCATAGATGGGGGTTCTTCCAGGAGTAACAGATGAAATGGAAAGGCAAAGCCTGGTTCTCTTCAGCCTGTGACATATTCACAAGCCAAAGCTATTGCTGTCCAAAGCAGTCTGCAAAAGTCAGATCAGTACAGTGGTAATTTTCTTCTGCTTTGTGCAGAAAAAATTTAGTTCTTGCTTTGAATTAAACCAGATGGCCTAGGTTTGAACTGAAAAAAAACCCCACACAGTTACTCCTGTAAATTTGTTTCTTCTTTCAGGAGACTGAAAACTGGTGTAAATTCCAGGGAAAGGGTTAAGTAAGTGTATCAGGAGATTGTCAGCCATTGGTCTGACTTTAAAACAAGGTGCCGGAGGGCATATCTTAACTTGACATGTTGCATTGTTAATTTACAGTTTGGGTGTGGAAGGACCTGCCTTCCCTTCTTTGTAATCTATGCAGGTGTGCACAGGACTTCAAAGCCATTTGCTGTGGAGCTTATGTCTGTGAGAAAGGCTCAGCTGAGCAAAAATGTAGTGGGAGATGTGAACCCCAGCTCCCTTGTGCAACTGCCTGTAAGTCAGTTTGTAAATGTGGATTTCTGCTGCATACTGTTTCTGCAGAGGGGGTTTAAGCCTTTTCTCTGTGTCCCCCTGCTGCAGATTGTAGGTTTTATGCTAGAGTGAGGTTTTGAAATGATTTTCTAAAATGTGTCTGAAATTACATGAGCACACTAGTTACTCTAAGAATTTTTTCTCTGCTTCCAGATAATTTGTAAAATTCTCTGGACTTCTACCACTGTTTAAATTTGCAGTATCTTGGGGCATCTCAGAAAAATGATCGCAGATTTCTCACACTGAGAGTTCACTATTGATTAATTGTCACATGAAACTGGGCAGTAAAAAGTTCTTCTACTGGTCTGGACCTGTCAGCTAAACCTCTTTAAACCTGGAATACCTCAAATGCACAGAAACAGCCTAGAGTGCGTGGTGAAGCACAAGTGCTCATGCTCTTCCAGACTGTGTGCAGTCATTATTTGTAAGAAATGAGCTCTTGGTAGGTTTGGCAGAGCAGGGGTGGCAGTTTTGACAGCACAGGCATTTGCACACATGTACCTAACCATTAACACTGCACAGCTGAGCTGGGCAGAGATCAGCCTATCCCATTTTTTCCTCTCTCTAGCTGGAGGGAAGAGACTTCAGCTCTGTATTCAGGATTACTAAACTTTTTTTTTTCCCATCTTTGACATTAGCATAGAAAAGTTACAAGGAAATTAAGCTAGTAAAACTGGACTTCACAATTTTTCCTAACTTATTTAATGGCTCCAGTACTTCTTTATTGCTTATTATTGTGACCACAATTATAGAAAGAGTAATAGTGATGGGCCTTTCTGGCTCTGCTTTGCTTGGTGATTTCTTTTATAGCTTTCTTTGTCCATTTCATGTTTTCACTTACCAATTTTTTTGGACCTCCTGGACTGAAATTCAGCATTGCTACATAGGAGAGAATATTTCACCTGCAGTTGTATTGCAGAGAACCTTACTCCTTGTTGGTTTTTGGGGTTTTTTTTTTGACATTTGGTTTTAGTCTGATGCAGAATGAAAGTTGCACCTTTCAAATACTTTTGGAGAAATGCAGTCTCTGCAGGCTAGGTAGGCTGGTATGCTTTCATCCTCCATGCAGGTGAGGCACATCTGAAAATGGCCTCTGAAATGCTTACTGGCTCCAGCTGTTGCTAATGCCTGACTGCAGTTGTAGTTGGGAGTTGGCAGGAATTGCCAGCATTTGTAATAAGATGTTTGTAGCTATAAGAGGAAAATTCTGAGTTTGTAAAACAATTGTTTTATATAACTTTACGTTATTTTTCTGCAATTCCTCTCATCTTCTAATCATCAAAGATTAATTGAATACAGAATGGTCTGTGAATTTTTGTTTTGCTCATTTTGCAGAGGTTGTAAAACCTTGTAAATGCTATGCTAGTGTTTGGAGTCCTCTTTTGGGACAGTAAAGGGCCAGGCTGAACTTATGGCTTTACCACATTAAAATATTTTCCTTGTTTAGAGAAAGAACTAAACCCCATGATATATGTATCCCAGGTGACCATTCAATGTACCAAGTTATTAAGTCTTCCCAGTATGAGCAGTTACATTTTGAATTAAATATTCATTACTCTAGAATGAGAGAGGAGTTACTCTTCCACCAGCATTCAAACATAAAATGTCCCTGAAGCTTCTGCTATTAATATTCACCTCATTACTCAGGAATGGGACTGAAGAAAAGATTCCTTGATCTACCCAGTAGGCCTTACTTTTGTAAAAAATGAGGTTCTTCCTGTCTTTGAATCTCTGGAGAGTTTACAGGCATAACATCCTGCTAAATAGATTTTAAAAAGTAATTTCTGTGAGAGCTTGGGTCACTGAATAGTTTCTCATGGAATTTTCTGGAAGTCTTGAAGGTCAGGAGCAGGGCTTTAAGTGGAAATTCAGCGTGGAAAACAGAGCAGCTGAAATGACAACCTTAAGAGGATGCAGGTGATGCTGAACTGGTCTGGAACAAGAAAAGACTGTCCAGAAAGATAGGTAAAATAAAAATAACTGTGGATTAGGCTCTCTAGCCTGGTGTTTTGGGGCAGTTCCAATTATCATAAAACCCTACATTAAATGGTGCAGGTATCCTAGGTGGAACAGATGGCAGCTGGTGGCCAAGGATGGGTGTGCACAGCCCACGTGGGAAGGTGCCCAGACTCCAGTTGTGCATGTTCATATCTCTTACATTCTGCTGCTGGTGTCAGATGAACACAACTTGTCTCATTTTACAGCAGTAGTCCAGTGCAAACAATTGTGTGACTTTTATAAAGGAAAATACTTGCAAGTCCCTATTTTTTTTTAGCTTCAGAAAAATTAATCCAGAACCCTAATTAAAAAGATGAGAAGGGGATTTAAGAGGAAGATCTAGAAGGAAATATATAGACAGAATGTGGAGAGAAAAACCAAGAGAGAAAAGAAGAAAAAGGAAATTAATTTTAGTAACTATAGCAGGTATTTTGCTCCCCAAATGTTAGCCATTTATGCCAGAGCTGTAAAGCTTATAGCTTTTTTTTGTTCAGTGGTTGCTAGTTGGCTTCTAAATATGAGAACTAGGCAGAATATCAAGTAACAATTGAAAATAAGACATAAATTTAAGCTTGACAGTTACAACACTGAATAGCCCTAAGCAGACATAGTTTTTTTCCTTGTGTTTGTTGTTTAGATGAAGAAAAAATATGTCTTTTTCTCTTATCTTGCAGTCAAAGATGGCCATGAGAAAAGAGGTCCTGGCTGAGGCACCAGAAAGCCTGCAAGGAAAGGTAACAAGAAAACTTGCAGAGTGGAGTGAACAAGAAGTTCTTTCTGAAGGGGATCCTGGAGTGAAGAGAGAGACAGTTTGCTGCAATGTGATAGTGGCAGCAGAACATTTCCATGTCTCAAGAGGGGTATTCATATGGGTACCAAGGGACACAGATGTTTTGGATTTAGAAAGGGAATTTCAGTAAGAAAGTTGAGTGGAGATAAAGATGCAGATGGAGAACATTGGCAGAGGTGCTAATGGTGACAGAGTACAGGGGCTGGACTACAAAGGGGGTGGATTTGTCCTTGGGCACCTCCCTTTAGCTCATCTCTGCTCTTCCCTGCAGTCTGCAGGGCTCCACAAGTCTCAGCAGTTCCCAGGACACTGAGTACATGTAACCACAGCTGATTAGGGTAGCTCAGAAGATGAGCATCTTCCACTGGGTGTATTATTTATTTCTTTGCTCACCAGCAGTTGCACATGAAAAGGAGTTCAATTTCATCTCCCTGAGGAGAAGCCTCCATCTTTCTTTGAAATTCCCTGGTGTGAGCTGTACTTTGAGGTTACCTGCCCACTTGCTGCCCTGTCCCAGCTGCTCTTGGCTCTGGGCTCTGTATGTCTAGGCCACTGCTGAGGAACCTCTCAGCTAGGATGAACCCAGGCACATCTTGTATTCAAAATTAATTTACAGATGTACAATCTCATGAAATTTTCTGAAAAATTTTGCAGACAAAAATCAGCAGTGAATTATGGCAATACATGGAATAATATTAAAGGTTTAGGCACAGTTTTCCCACTGTGAACCTTGGAAGTTGATATGCTTTTAAAACATTTACCAAGACATTGTTCCTTCTGCTGTGACTAGTCTGTCTGTGGAATGTGTTTTCACAAGGTGCAGAGCTATGTTAGACGGGAAACTTATTTTAGTACTCAGTTTCCTTTGTGTGACCCCTTTGACCATTTGGGAATTGGCCACGTGTGAAGATAGGAAATGCAAGTTGAAGTGCTTTAGGGGAGCAGCCAAACTTGAGATCTCTTTTTTCTAGACTACCCTCATGTCTGTGGGTAGATGAGACCAAGAGGCTGGAAATTGCAGTGCTCAGCCTTGCTGTTCTGTTCATGGTTACGGAATGTGGGATATTTTGATTATGAGTGAGAACAAATTCTGGAGGAACAGAATCTCCCATCAGAGGCAGCTAGATTTTAGGGAAAAAACCCCAATCACCAAAACAAAACAAAAAAACCCCACAACAACAACAACAACAAAATACCACAAAAAACCCCAAACAAACAAACAAACAAACAAACAAAAAAAAACCCACCAAAACCACCCCACCCTAATAGTAGGATTATTATCTAAAGTTAATTTTCCATTGGAGAAAACAAAATAAACCTGTGGGTTTGTTTTTATTTTTTTGTACCACAAGTCAAAATTATCAGAATGTTTAGACCTGTAATTTTCAGCAAATAGTCCTGAATTTAGAGCCTAAAATCAGAATCAGGGACCTCAGAGTTTTGTAGGATGGCAGTCTACAAACAAAAAACCTATAAACAGACAATTGCAGGGACTGTCCTGATTCTGAGCTAGGGAGACTTGTTTTTCTCTTTACCTCTGTTGGATTTGTTGAACTTACTGGTCTTCAAGCCAGTAAGATCAATTACAATCCTGTGAATATGGTAGGAACAAACAGAAGTCCTTTCAGAGGGCACACAGCTGTCTTGACCACTGTCTTCTCACTTCAGCTCTGGTCCCAACTGTCTGATTCAGCTCAATCTAAGTCTTGTTTAATAACCCACCCTGTTTTATTGTATTTGGTTCCCATGGGCCTGGTATCTTCACTTGGAGTTTGGATGCTGCAAGGTCCTCCTGGTGTGCTGGCAGTTTGCACCCAGCTATAGCTGGTATGCTTACAGAGCTGGCAGAATTAATCTGGCACTTAGTTGTTGGCTTTGCCTTCTAATTTCTTTCTGAGAACTGATCCTTGACTTGGATTCAGGCCACAGCCCAGTACAAATGGAAATGAAAAATAATAGATTTCTCTTAATCAAATGCTTCCTTCCAGCAGGACAGATGGGCTTCTTAACTCCCCCTGCACCCAACACTTGATAACTAAAGAGGAATTTGGGACTTGCCATCTAGTCCCAGCTCATGGGAGTTTTTTAAAAGGTTTAAATTTTATTATTCTCTGGCTTTCCTCCTATACTTCCTCCATTTATCCTACAGTTCTCTGTTGCTAGAAACTGTGAAGTCATGGTTAATCAAAATAGTGACTTTGTTTTTAGCGTGTTGGAAAACTGTGAAAGCTGTCTTTTCTCACAGCAGGGGACTAAATGGGCCCCTTGGCATCTCTGCAAGGTGCCCCCTTTGCCAAGGTGTCTGAGGCATACACTCACCCCCTGGGGACACTGCAGCTTCCTCCAGCCAGGGCTGTGCAGCCAAGGAGAAGGTGGGCTGATCATGCACTGGGTGTGTAGACTTAACAGAAAGCCCAGGAGAAACCCTGGGCTATAGCAGTCCAAGTACCTGTCAACTAACCAGCCAAAACCCACTTTTGAAAGATGTTTTCCATATGGAATTCTGCACCCTGAAGACACAATGACATGTAATAACAGCAATAAAAATTCACATCACAATATCGACTCATAAAACTTATTCAAATGAACTGAAAAATAAAAGCAGTGCTGAATGATTATTTGAAATGCAGCAAATAAGAAAGGCATACATAGTTCTTACTATCCAAATGCTTCACCAAGTAAAGAAAAAAACCTGCATGGCACTGCTTTGTGGTTTTATTCTCTTGCTCCTAGGTCAGGACCTGATATTCTCTACAAGATTTTGAGTAGTAATAATTACTACTATAATTTATTAATAATATTTAATTATATAAAATATTAATAATATTAATTTAATAATAATATTATGGTAAATATTTTGCATATCATGCAGTTGTCCAGTCTCCAGGAAGTTGGAAATTCAAGCATATACTTATGCCTTAGAGAAGTGCTGCATATTTGCTTGTTTGGGGAATCCTGAATAGGAAACTAGGAAACTCTGAGTGAAGGGATTTTTTTGTTTGTTTGTTTAAATTCCACTGGGGGGTGAAAAAAAAAAAAAGTTGTTTTTTGTTGGTTGGTAGGTTGGGTTTTTGGTTTTGGTTTTTGGAGGTTTTTTTGTTTTTGTTTTGTTTTGTGAGGTTTTTGTTTGTTTGTTTTATTTTTCTTTTTTTGGAACTAGACCTTTACCTGAAAATCCATTAAGAAAAAGCAAGAGGAGTCAAAAATGCAGCTAGGATGCACATCATGCATCATTACATGTCTGTCATGCATCATTACACTAGAAATACATTTCCCTGACAGCAGAGCCATGGCTCTTTACCTGCAAGTGACAAATCAGCTGTCGTAGGAAAATGAGGCAGGGAGAAAATGGAAACAGACTCAAGATATTTTACTACCATGTCTGGTTCCAGTTCTGCTACAGTTACTACCAAGGGGATAATTAATTGAGCTTAGAGCTAGCAGCTTGTTTGGGCAGCAGCAGGGTTTTGGCAGTCCCCAGGGCAGCCTCCCAGAGTCCCAAAAAGCCATTCAAGGGGAAAAAAATGGCTTTGCCCTTTTGTGCCTGGAATCCGGATGTCTGGCAGAGGGGCAGGGGCGGAAGGGAGTTGCAGCTCTGCATTGTCCTTCTGCTCCCGTTGCTGACACACCCTGATATCCTTCTGCTGTGCAGATCCCTTTCAGCTGCCTGCTCTTAGCACCTTTGGCTATAAGAATAGCTGAAGGCTTTCCCACATCCACTCCCTGCCACTGTAACTGAAGAAATCTCATGCTCACAGCACTTTCCAAAATATATAGCCTTGATATTAATTTTGATTTTACAGGTCTTGCTGGTTTAGACTATTTTCCTAACTTGCTTTACTTGGGCAGTCTCATTTTTGCACATCCACACTGCCACAAGCACCTGAGTGGCTTTGCTGTTGCAGGTGCTGGAGAGCTGCTCACCCACCACCCACTCATGCTTTGTCCCTCCCTCCATCCCTGGGAGTCCTGCTCTGCACAGTTCTGACCAACTGCAGCCTCTGCTCTCCTTCACAGCTCTTCCTGCTCTGCCAGGTCTCTCACTGGCATCACCCCAGCCCTACTCCAGTTCCTTATGGTCACCAGGATGTTCATTACTGTGTAAAATATTTCTGAGTGTTCAAGGGCTTCTGGACAGTGACTGCAAACTGGAGAGGACTTGAAGGACACTTTAGTTTTGTGTACAACTCAAGTCAAGGAGAGAACCCTCACACCTATGTGCATAAGACAGCCGGGACCAGGACCAGCAGCTCCAGTGACAGCATCTCAGTGCTCATCAGCTTGATACATAATTTTGTTCACAAGTCATTGGAACATTTAGCAACGCTGATGGAAATGAGCTGATGAAGGTTTAGTTTTAAGCCATGTTTTGTTCAAGTTTTTTTTAGTATTTGCAAGGAATGGTTGCAAATATAATTCTTTGCTCCTGTCTGTGGAAGGGCTTATGAATTCTGCCAACCACTGCTTTCAATCATGTATTTCCCTCACAGAGCAAGGACTTGGGGGGGGGTGGGGTGGAAACTTGCTAAAGAGGCATCATCAAAGTGAAAACACCATCATTCATTTCCAGTCAAAAGAAAAACAGTGCTGCCCATAGCCCCTCAAGGGCAGGCAGTGGTTCTGCAGCTGGCTGCTGCTGCTGCTAGAGGTGGGGTACCCACTGCTGGCCAGTGCAGGCTTCTCCTGCTGTGCATTCCAGACAGACCCTTCAAATCCCCTGTCCTGAGGTAAGAATATTTTGATCCCATCTCCTGCCCTTGCTCCCTGTTGGCTTGCATCTCATACACTTAGGTTACAGGGACACCACCATCATCCCACCCAGTCATGTGCTGGGTCCTGCTGGGGTCATTTGGGATCTTGGGTCTGCCTAAGATGGAAGCAGTTATACACAGAAAAGACATGGGGACATGAACAAATATACTGTAACACCTACTTCTGGATGCATCCAGTATTTTAAATTAGTCTCTTTGCTCCCTTGTTTTCTAGGCTGTTGGTTCTCCTTTTGCTTGTCTGTCTGTTACAACTTTCTGCAAAATTTCAAAATTTCAAATCTGTCTTCATACCCTCACTTTCTTTTTTTTTTTTTTTTTTTCAAACAGCAGTCAGCAGTGTTGGCCTGTGGTTTTAAAGTCTTTGTGTAGGAACAGGAATCTGTGATCTGTAGTGCCATCAGGATATTTCTGTATGGAGAAATTTCAATGGCCAATTCTCTTTAATAGTCATTATTTATAGATGTCCTGCCATGAGACACACCCTTTTACCCCTAATTTTACATTTCCTTTCATATTTTCAGTATGTTTTCAGGATACCCTTTTCAGCAAACCAAACAGATATGTACATAAATGAAAGGTGACCTTTATGCACAAGGAAAGAATTCTCATGAATTGCAGGAAGTAATAGACTATATGGGAAAAGCACCTTCTGCTCTTTTTTTTTTTTTTTTATGTACAGCATTTCCTCCAAAGTCCATGACTGTAAAACAGAGCATTAAGTACCAGCCAGAAGTAGACTCCTGAGTATTTCATATTCAGCTTTACACATCTCCCTGTCTTTGTCCTTCAACAAAAGGCTGCAGCCTATTAAATTCTGCTCAATTTGAAATGAAGGCCATATTAAATAGACTTCATTGTACATTTCTATAGACAGAAAATGCTTTGGGGGTTATCTGAATGTTGGCTGCAGCCATCTACTGCTATTTGGTATAAGTAAATGCCTATTTAATCAGTCTTTGAAATATAATGTGATTGACAGAGTTTCCAAACTCCCATTTACATTATTTCACCTATTCACCTGTTTTTCTAAAAAGTCATAAAATCCAGATTCTGGCTTCTGAGATATACATCCCAGGACTGCTCTTCTCTCTCACCATTTCCAATACCTTCCTGTTTCCTCTGCTAACATGCTCTTACCTCCCAATAACCTGTCTCTTCTTTAGAACATCTCTGCATTACAGGCATTCCTTTACTTCCAGTTAGGCTATTTTTCTTCATCCTGTGATTGTCACCTTGGTGTCCAGATAAACCATCTCAGCTCTACCTCCCAAATGTTTATACCAAGCATAAATACTCAGACAAAATAGCAGAAACACATCCCTGCTCTCCCAGGCTGGCAGGAAGGGGTCTCATCTATTCCTCCCTACAAGCATTGAATACCCAGAATTATGTTCTTCATGCCTCTCTCTCCTTGATGCTGGTAAAATGTTTTTTATCTCTTTTTCCACCCTTCTAAGAGCCACATAATGTTTGAGGAAACACTTATCTTTCTATTTTCCCTATATATATGTTGTCATGGTTAGAGCTTGTTGAAGTACTGCTTCTGTAAAACCTTTATTTCTGACCCAGTACTCCCATTTGTTATTTTTGATGTGAGTAGAGAGAGACAGACATAAGAAGTGGGCTTCACAATGCTTCTTCTTTATCAGGATGCTTGTTTATCTAAGGGCTAGGATGTTTGATCCATGGTAAATTGTGCTGTGCTTTCTACTGAGAATGAAATTTTCAGACAAGAATAACATTCACAAAAACTCTCCAAGTCCAATAACAAAATCATGAAAAATGAGTTATATGTTTTTAGTATGAAAGTTGAAGATCTGCTTTTATTATCCAGCTGACACATTTGTAAGCAACAGCAAGGACAAAAGGAGTGAGGGATATTTGTGAAAATATTACAAGCAACAACTCTGACACCTTCCAGAGTCACTATGCCATGATAATGTACTAGAACATTGCCAAAATTTTTTGTCTTTGACTCTTACCAAGTGGCATTCTGACCCATCTACACCTGTACGCAGGTGTATGAGAGTCACATGTACCCCTGGTCACTGACTTAAGTAATTTTTACATTCTTTTCAGATGTATCTGCTTTTCAGATGCACTTATGTGAGGCAACTGGGAGAAAGTAGTAGTTGTTCTTGGTATATCAGGTTTTTTAAAACATTTTCAAATAGTTTTCTCAACGTATGCATATAGTAACCACACTCTCCTGGGCTCATTTTTCATGGCTGTATGCTCAAAACCTACCTACCACTTCTAAATGCAAACTGCTCAGTGGCATAAATCTCCAATTACACAGAACACAGTAGGGAATCAAGCAGAGTGAGACAGCAGAAAAATCAAGATCAGATTTATTCTTTTCACCACAAAATGCTCACTTTCAAAAAGCCAATCAACCAACCAAAACCAAAGCAAAAACCAAAAAACCAACAAAACACCACAACTAAAACAAACAACCCCTCCCCAAAAAATCCCACAGAAACTGAAGAAAACAAATCAAGCCAAGGTCATATTAAACAATTTCTGAAAAAAGTAATATGATAAAAAACTGTTTAAAAAATAATTTCATTAATATGTGCTAATAATATTGATCTGGAAAAATATAAAACAAATTGCAATATGTTTGTGAGGATGATTTCTTCTACTTTTTGCTAACATGCCCCTTAACTCAAATTATGTTAACCTTCTTCTAGCGTGGTGATTTCTGTTCAATTTATTTGATGAAGGCGATGAAGTCACATAAAACCCATGGTGATCTTGATTCAGTGAAAGGACTGATTCCTAGAAGACAATAAATAATGGCATCAGGCCCAGCAGATAGAATATTTTTGCACACTTTGTACAAAAGCACGCACCTGATATATTTAAAATGGTACACTTTTCGTTGTAATTTCTCTGTTCTGGGCTTTTTCCCTCCAGATGAAGAGTGAAGTGTGCCTGTTCAGAGGCACATTTTATAAGGGCAATATAATATTTTAGAATGGCTTTTTCCATCTGGACGTTGTGTGCACACATGTGCCTTTTTTCCCCTCCTGTTTAGCTTTAGCAAATTTGGATTTTATTTTTATTCAACTTCTGAATCATTATTACATATTCTATTATTTTTCTGTTTGTTTTAACAAAGCAAATAGATACCAAACTGCAACTGCTGAAAAGTAAATTTGCTTAAGATATAAAAATAACTCTAAAATTTCAGCTTCAATCTTCTTCTGTAATCAGTCTTGCCACATTTAAAGTAAGATGACTACTGACAGTATAATACTCCAAACTGAACACAATTCTTAATGTGCATATTTGTATATCTGAAAATTTAAAAATTAGTCTTGCTTTTTCTTACAGTCATTTTAATGTCTCTGTTTTTCCTGCCTCTAATTTCCATTGTTATCTGTGAAATCAGAATCATCCCCACATGGATCCATTCTTTTGAGATACTGCCTGTTTCCATTATAGTTGTGAAAGACAGCTTCAGTGTAAGAAAAGGTTGACATTATTGCAAGTCACAAAATTTCAGGCCCAGATTCAGTGCTATGAGAATCACTTTGACTTGCTCAGTTCATTTCAGAATAGAATAATAAGACAGGAGTCCTAATGCTCAGCAAACTGAAACCAAAAATATTCACCAAACTTCCCTGAACCATAACAGCTGAGAGTTGTTCTCACAAAAGCCTTTTTCTGTGGAAGAAAGTAGAAGAAGAAAAGAAAACACAGGGTCATCCAAAACTATTTTTTCAATCTTTCAATAATCATGTTCTCAGACTTTCCTGGTTCATTCTGTGTAGTTTCAACTCTCAGCGACAGAATGAATAAAAATGAAGAAAAAAGCTCAGTTTAAATGGAGAGAGCTGCTGTACCAACCATGAATCAGTTCACAAACCCATGGAAATTATGCAGACTGTTTGTGTAATATGAAATGTTTAATAAAGTACTTCATTAAAAACTAACTTGTCACTTTGATTTCTTTTCAATACCTTTGATTCACCATTATTTTAGCTTAGAATCTCCTTTAATGGTATCTAAAACATTCAAAGTGTTTGAGGGAGTCAGAATCTAGATGAAATATTTTCATTAGCCAAAAGCATTTTGTTTCCTGACTGACTTTCTGTGGTTTATTGTGTTCTTAATTTGCCAGAACTTAAAATAGCTTTTTCAAACTCATATGATTTTTTAGAAGTCACAAATGAGAGAAAATTATGTCTTTGCTCAATTCAGTTCTACAGAGGGATGTTTATATTAAAAGCTGTGTGAACTGATGGGCTTCTGATGAGCTTTGGAAATTTACTGCTCAAGCTGGTGCTTGGTCTTGCTTAAATTCCTGAAGTTTGGGGAGGTGTCTCTTTGGACCCAGCTGCTGTAAGGGTACCAATGTTGGTGGAAGGGCAGGGATGCACTCTGGTGCCCCAGGTGAAGGCATCCCCGATGACAGGGACCAGAGCTGCAACTGTGGCAATGCTCCTGTCTCTTGCCCAGCCTGCACTCCCCCTCCCCTGTAGTTCATTTCTGCAGGTGATACGTATGTCACGGAAAGAGAGTCATTGTCCCTGCACACTGCTATGTGTAGGAACAGAATTAAACATGATTTTATTCTTATTCTGGAACTGCTGGCTACACTTCCCACATCTGTATTGTCCAGGATGTTTTTCATGTGCCTGTTCTCCCTGGCCTGCAGGTCCCCTCTTGAGATACCAGCCAGCACTGCAGTTATCAGGGCACATACTGTGCATAGCAGATTAATTTTGTATCTGCAGATACAGAATAAGACAAAACCAACAGAAAAGGTATAGCAACTCACCATACCAGTAATGCCATTGGGTTTTCGTACAGCTGATCTTTCATATGTTAAACAATCCAGATCAGGCCACAGAAACATTTCAACACACACAGAGTTCATGGCTCTGGAGAAGAAGCTTATCCTTAGGAGAAGCAATTGTGCAACTGCAATCTGCAGATGTAAGGGAGAACTGCAGGCACAGGTAGGGCTTGATTTCAGTCTGCACATTGCAGGAAAAGCAATTTCTTTGGAGGAGGTGACTGCCCAGACACCCAGTGTTTGATTCTGCACCAGTGAAGAGGCACTTCCAACTAAAAGAACAGAGCTGTGTACTTTGTGGTTCAAGGCCTCAAAGAATATCCTGTGGATTCTTTGCAAAATAATATAACCCAAAATTGGTGTAACATAACATCTTGTCCTATTTATATCTATTTTCAGTGTATATCTTTGTCATCTAAATGAAAGCTCCACTGGCCAAACAATGTGACAGCTAACTGGGACTGAGGCTGTAAGGGCTTCTACTCATCTAGATTTCCTTTAACATCTGTAAAGTTATAGAAAGCTCAAAGTCTCCAAAAGGGCAGGGTCACTCTTCATGCTGCCTCATTTCCCTGGAGAAGAATGGAATGCAGCTATCACCTGGGTTTTTTTGACTACCTGTAATTGTGGTCACCACTGTCTTGTCTCCTTCTCTTTGCCTGGGCTTTCTCCATTTCTGTCACAACTGTAGTGCAAAGCAGTGGATAAAATAATGAGAAATATCCCCTTTTGAAAAGCAGAATCACGCAGCCCCCAGACTTCATAAGCACTGTCATTCTGGTGTCCTGCACTCCTTCCTCCTGTCTAAACATCCTGTGAAAGGCTTGTAAGTTTGGGGAGCGAAGGGTGCATGAGGATTTAGCTGTCAAGAGCTGTTCATTTGATCAAGTGCAGGGGCATGTGTATGTGCATGCAATGATTAATTAGGAACGTATCTTAGCATGACAAAATGGTGTGGAAGTTCCTCTGATAGCTAAAATGACTTGGAGAAAACTGTTTTAATTTGTTGTAGGTTTTACAGTGATAAATTGTGGCTCCATTGTGCAGGGTCCTCCCTTTTTAATTCTCTCTGAAAAGTGTGCCTGGAGTCTGGCTTGATAAAGACAGGAAATTCTTCAGTGGAGTAAAATGTCCAGTGTTGCTTGGTACCAGATGATAGGAAAGATGGCAATTCTACCGAAGGTAATTAAATACATCTTTTAACCAGCTGTTCATTTATAGCCTGTGCAGAAAAAAAAATTAGTACATTGACTTGAAACAAAAGACAGTTGAAACAAATGTGTGCCAAAAGCTAAAAAAGGGACTAAGATCATAAAATATTCTGAATTAAAAGGGACCCACAAGGATCATCAAGTCCAGCTCTTAAGTGGATGGCTTATACTGGGATTGGGCTCACAACCCTGGTGTTATTAGCACCCTTCTCTAACCAACTGAGATAATCTCAGGGTCAACTAAAGACATAGTTTGGTTTTTTTTTAAGTTGTGTCCTTACACTTCTGACAGCCCATTAAATCCATAGAGGAAGAAATATAGCCTTAAACTTTGCATAGGAAGCTGGAAACCGACTGCTCTGCAGTACAAATATTTTCTTCCTAAGAGCACAGTAAACTACTCAGATGGCTGGATTCTGAGCTGTACAAATAAAGCTCACAATATAAAAACAACAAGAAGGTTCACAAGTCGAGTAGTCCTTTTTTTTTTCTCCATGACTTTTTGGGTGGTCTCAGAAATCATGTTCTCCATCCATAGCAGATGAAACACAGTATTGAATCTTTAAGAAACTTTAGTTGTTTCTCTTAAAAATGCTTGCTGAATACTTAAGTTGAGCAAGTAGTCTAGGAAACAAATGACTGATTAAAAAGCAAAATATATTCAATTGCATAGATTAAAAAATTCCCAGTAATTTCATTGTAACAACTTCAAATATTCTGAAATAACTCATAGGTGATTGGGGTTTCAATTTGTAAAGTGAAAAGTAAAGTCGTAAAGTTTTCTTTGTAAAGAAAGGTAAAGTAATCCATTTGACACTTAGAGGGTTAAGCCCAGAGACAGAGGAAGTGGCTAACATCTCAAAGATTTAAAAGTAAGGCGACTTTATCCAGCTCAAGATCTGGTCAGTAGCCACTTGATGAATATTAATGATAGAAGAAATATGGTTAAACTTTTAGTTATTGCTTTATAGGCTGAGTTCTGTCTGAAATTTAAAATGTCAGTCAAATCAAAAGCAAGAGCTTTTCCTAAATCTCTGCTTATATATTACACATCACAAAGCAGAGCCATACCTGAGTGCTGGCAGGCTGTGGGCATCACAGGTAGAAGGAATAAGCATGCTCAATGAAATTGAGGGTTCAGCTGCACTTGGGTGGGTGGGGGCACAGGGAAAAGTAATTTTCATCCATTACTCAAAATACTTCCACAATTTGCATGGGAAAAAACCTGGAATTTTATTCTCAGGATACAAGC
Organism: Serinus canaria; assembly: GCF_022539315.1. Classification (NCBI taxonomy): domain Eukaryota; kingdom Metazoa; phylum Chordata; class Aves; order Passeriformes; family Fringillidae; genus Serinus; species Serinus canaria. The sequence continues at coordinate 49,122,603 of NC_066317.1, forward strand.
CAGTCTCTGCACAGTGTTTTTTCCTCATGTCCTGCTTGTTCTGTACCTGCCTGGAGATGGGAGAGGGGTGAGTTCCTGAACATTTTTTCTCCTTTTCTGATGCTGGTGACTGGTGCATTAAGTGATCCTGAATGAGCATAGCCAGTCCAAGGCTCAGAGCTCATTCTGTTTTCTTTTTGCATGTGCAGAGCGGTTGGATGAGGAAAGTTTAGACTGTGTTCAGAAGTCTGTCTTGATTACCCTGTAAAACAAATTTAACATATTTTCACTAGATAGACTGATAGACTCACATATGCATATTTTTGCTACAGGAAGTACCTGTGAAAGCACAAAGAGAAACGGCTGAAGTAAAACATCATCTAGAGCAATGCACTTTCTCTGGCACTCACAATTTTTTATTGAGAAGAGGAATTTTAAAAAATGGTAATTCTACAGTGTTTGGGAGATTGGCCCAAACTTACACAATGCTAATGCAACATCTGACCTATGTTAAAGCCAGGCAGTTCCTGATATGACATGGGTGCTCCAGCAGGGAAGGGAGACTTGGAAGGAGCACAAGGAGGGGGGCTGAAAAGGGATGGATCACTGTGCCTTCAAAGGCAATTCAGCTTTGGCACTCTCTAGGAACTTATCACAATATCTCCCTGTGCCTACACAAGACCTTTATGCAGCCTCTACAACCCAAAGAAAAGTTTGCGTGTCATGATATACCATCAGTCTGGAGAACTAGGCAGAGTTTGGGAAAAGTCTCACATTTTTCCAGACTTTCCTGTCTATTGTTGATTTTCCATTACTCTGCTTCTGGATGCCCCTGAAAAACCACAAGAACTTCCCTTCTAGTAGGGTTTCATCACTTTTGCCTCAAAATGAAACTAACCAAAATGAAAAACAGCTGGATCAAAAAGAAATCTAGTAAGCAAATAAGCAAACAAACCCAAACCTTCAAAATTTAGGTTGATTTTAATTCTGTATCTGATTTTGGACAAACTGAATATTAATTTTTATATCATTTTCTTCCTGTCAGTTCATATGTTTTTTGCAAGAAGAATCACATTTGGCTTTAGTCTCCTACCAGTCTCTGATCTGTATTTCTGTTTTGCTGCCACTGGGCAACTGCTTTGCCCCTATGTTCCTTCTGATGTCATGAGACCACATTGCTGGTGATTTTTGGCTTAAACTCAAGGTTTTGGTCAGCACCTGGTAAAAAAAAATGTGCCTTGCTTCTTTTTATTTAGTATCTGAAATACTTTTGTCACTTGGGTTAATGCTACACAGAGCCAGTTTTTTCTAAATCCTCTGAAAAGCTTTGTGCCTCTACTATCCCGTTAAGCAGTTTACACTTTTAGGCAGGTAAAAAGACAATTCTACAAATCTCACTTGAGCTGAGGAGAATATCATCAATCAATAATTAACACTGTTCACATCCAGTAAGTCGAATTCCTGCTCACAGAATGTTTCTCTTGGCATTTCATGCTTGTCAGCTCCATTTTCAATCTGAGCTGCCATCCAGTGCTAGCAACAGACTTTATAGCTGGCGTTCTGCAGGTTTCTGTATCTGGGGGAGGGGTACTAATTTTACAAAGTAAGGACACAGGAATAACTCCGAGAAAACGAGAATTCCAGAGCTGGACTTCTGGGTCAGGCCTCTGGATAATTACTTTTAATACAGATTATTGAAAAATAAACTGTTCTGTGCTAAAGGGAAGGCATTTAGGGGTTTGAAAGAGGAGGCAAATTAGGCGCATGTAAAGGACAGGCGGCTGGAGGCTGGCGAGTGAAAGTGGATTTTTCCATAGGAAAAGCAGAGCCTGACAAGTTTTTCCCACACCGCTCCCCCATGAGGGCAGCCAGACGTGAAAGAGCTCCATCCATCCGTGTGTGCCCGGGCCCGGCCTCTCCCGAGGGCGCGGCCCGGCCGGGCCTGGGCGCGGCTGGCTCCGCGGCCGGGCCCCCCGGGACAGGCCGCGCTCCAGCGCCGGCGGCAGGGCGGGCGCGCTGTGCTCCCGGGCTCCGCTGCTTTCTGCTTCAGCCTCTTTGTTTCCCTTGTCCTGCTGCCAGCAGGGCAGACAGTGCGGGCACTCAGGGAGCAGCTGCCTGCCGGAGCTCGGCGGCTCGCGTCACACGGGCAGGGCTGCCGGGGTACAGCAGGCCGGCGAGGGGGTGAGGTCAGGTGAAACATTAGCCACGTTCTCTTGGCTTCCCGCCAGGGCCTTTCAAATATTTCTTTATGTGCTGCTGATGCTGTGCTTGTTTGGCATTTAAAAGGTATGCTCCGGCAGGATTTCGCAACGAGCTGCCATTTTACGGTTCAAAACACGTGCGAGCTTATCAGGCATGGAAATGTGTGTCTCCACGATCCCCTTCCTCTCCCCTCCCTCGGGGCTTGCAGCAGAGCCGCTCCAGGCAGATCAATCGTGAGGACTGTGCAAATGGCTAAAAATAATGCAAGTCATAAAGTGTGGAAGCTGTTGCTCATTTTGGGGCTTGAAGATTGCAGTGTCGGTCAATACCAATGACTGTGCTATCTGGACAGTAGTAGATAAGGGTCAGATGTTCCTCTAAGGTGATTAAGGTGACTTGCAATCCTCTTCCTCAGTGCCTGCTGCCAGAGTGTGTCTCTTCAGTTTCCCAGGTTGCAGGGAACAGGCAGATATTCTTGACAGTTTGTCACGAGCAGAATTTCATCCTAGATTCAGAAAAATAGGGTTGGAAGACAGAATGAACTAGCCTGTATTCTGCATCCTGATGGATGCCAGTCAAACCAGTTCTTAAAGATTCCACCAGAGCTGCTGGCAACATGTGCCAGTCCTTCCTTGTCCTCTCTTTATCCAGATGGGAGTGTGGGCTAGGTTCTTTATCTACCTGTCCAGCAGCATAAAGGCGGAGCAGCATGTTGCTACAGTACTGGTGACTTGCAGACTGTCCCATAGACAGCATTTCCTCCAGGTCAGGGTGGGGATGCTGAGAAGGATAGTTTGATAAAATCTGGAGTGCAAATTCAAATGGCTGAAATATACCTTGTGCCCAGGATAAAAAACAGAGAAGTCAGAGAAGTGAGCAAATGCAGGCATGAACTTTCACAGCTTGTGTAGGGTTGTATCTTAATTTTGTGCTGGGATTTGTAATGTTGTTGTCAAAGGAGACTAATGCACTGAAGATGACACAAATGAAGTGCTATTCTTTAAAGAAACAGGAGATTTGAGTACTCAGGAATCAAATATTTTGTTTAATTTGCACTAGCTCTTTGACAAATTTTGTTGGCTGAACCATTACACTAGTGCTGTGTTAATGCTATGAAAATGGGCAGAGGTTTTTTTTCTTATTCGTAAGGAGTAGGTAATATTCTGATTATTCTGATTCTAGGTAATTTGCACTGGTTTTGAGCTCATTTTTCTTTTTCATCTCCTGGAAGAAATGCAAAGAGTAGCTTGAGAAGAAACACACACACCCACCCCCACCCCCACACCCACCCACCCACACACCCACACACACACACACACACACACACACACACACACACACACACACACAGAGCTTACCAAGAGAGGTCACTGCAACATCCTCCGTGGATGCATTCCCAAAGGCATGAGACAACACTGTCACGGTTGGTCAGATGGGATCACTGTAGGGTTTGGATCTCACACAGGACTCTAAACCTTAGAAGTGAAGAAAAATGTGCCCTGATGACTGCAGTGCTGGCTGGTATCTTGAGTGTATCTCCTCATTACTGGCCTAATCATGGGAATGATTTTAATATCGTGAGGTATTTTTAAAAAGTGCATGGTTTTTGTTCTTGTGTGTGTAAGGGAGAAAGGCAGACAATGTGTGTTGCCAGTTCTTCTGGATGGACAGAGAGTGATACCCACTTCTGTAACAACTCTGTCAGGCCTCCTGAGAGTAGGAAGTTTCCAGCTGGCCCTCAGACTCTTTAATTTCTAATTAATTTATTCTAGATCCTACCAGCCCACATCTGCACTCTTCTCTTGCTCAACAATTAGTTATGCAACCCAAGAAAAACATGGTTTTAATTCTTGAATTTCCAAGCTCAGTTCCTGCACTGAAATCTTCTTGCTTATCTCTCCCATTCTTGCTGGTCCTGGATTCCCTGTCTCAGGGTGGAAGAAGCATTGCTGGAGATGCTTCACTTGGCTGCCACTGCTCACTGACCTGGTGCTGAGGGATGGAGAGTGAAGGGGCAGCAGAGCACAGCATGACCCACTTTTCATTGACTGATATCCAGAACTAATCATCTCACATGTCCTTCTGCATAACATGGATCAAAGGGTTTCCCAGCATTTGTTCCTGTTTGAACTATTGATTTTCTTTGCATAAACCAGCCAAGTTTAATTAAATTCTGCACAGTGATAAAGAATCTACCCTCTGCTCCATGTAAATTGTTCCAGCAGCTAATTTCGCCTCTCTGCTGAAACCACATGCCTTATTTCTGGGGCAGATTGTCTAGACAGATGTGTGTGAGAGCCCACTCCAAAATGTTGCTTCAAATACAGGTATTCCTAAATTACACCTACACAAGCCTTTCCCTTTGCTCTACTGAAGAGCTTCACCTTGGGGAAACTTTTGCTGTAAGATACATTTTCCAGTCCTCAGTCATTCAATGAACTCTCATCTGAAACCTCTTGTCTTGTATGTGTGAAGCCAAAACATTTTTAAACTGAGACCAGTTACAGGCTTTGTCATGGCATCCAGAGTTCCCAGGTTCATATACACAAGGATTCCTTTTGCTGAAGCAAACGTTTCCTCCTGTTGGGTTATCTGCCCTGGTCTCCCTGCAGACTCACTGCTTCTAAGGGCTCCATTAACCTGTGAGGATGACCTGAAAGATTTGTCCTCTAATGAATGACTTGACTTTTGGCTGCACTGAAGTTCATACCAAAGATTTGTTGTCTGTGTGAAGTTTTCAAAGCATGTCACATTGCTGCTACTCAGGGATCTGATTTCTTCTTTTTTAACTGCTTATCATTTAATTTGAGTTTGGGTGTGTCCAGGCTCACTGAGGTATCCAGAGACTTCAGATAAAATACTTAAGAGGAACAGAAACAAGGACCCCCCCCCCCACCCCCGATCCCGCTGGTGCTCCTGAGGCACAAGGCTGAATCTTGTATCTTAGACTTACTTTAATTTTGTCTGCCTGGCAGAGATAACAGAGCTCTGGAGGAGAACCTCTAGCTCATCTCTCCTAATGAATGAGCAAGTGCCAAATTTGCTAGGAATGGCTAGCTTGTAGGCTAATGTCAGCCCTGGTGGCTTTGCCTGGTGGCTTTGCCATCTGATTTTTCTTGGAAGAGATGAGGAGTACCATTAGAACTGTTCCTGTAGGGAGCCTTTCTAAATTACCACATGAAAACTCCTCATGCTGCTGTAATGCAGACTAGAGAGCAACCTGCATCCCCATCTCCCCAGCTCTGGCTGCAGCAGTGATGCCTGATGATGGATGAGGGTGGAGGCAGCTTTTTGCATCAGGGGATGCTGTCTGCTTGTGTGGGTTGTGCCACCAGAATTGAGTCCCAAAGCTCATAAAAGTGAACTGCTGGTTAGTGTAGAAGATAATTGGACCCCCCCTGCAGGGCACAGGACCCTGTGTGTGGTGTTCTGCATGAAATTCAGTGCTGAGGTGTATTCAGAGTGCATTGACTAGACAACCCCTCAAGAGCCCTTTATGCTAGGATTCCTAGTCTGGAGTTGCCACTCAGCTGAGCATGAAATAGGTACTGAGGTCAGCATGTGTGAGATGGTGGTGAGTGTGGGCTGCACAGAAGCCTGGGAATGCTAAGGTTTGATAGTGAGGTACCAAATGTGTATGGGAAATACCAGGCTTGGTTGCAAGTGCCTCAAACAGTTTGAGCATTCCTCCTCCTTCTCCCCCACCCCTACCCAAACACCTGTATCCTTTATAGGATCTAGCCGTGGTGATTTTGACTGCAGACATTAAATATTGTTTCCATCCACACTGGGGCTCTACTTGTTCAGTTTTTTCACCATTCATTCCTCTTCAGCCACTTTTCATCACTTCAACCTTTAACCTCAGAGTGGTCCTACTATTTCAGGTCTTTGTTAAAGTTTTACTGGTCATGAACAGAAGTCAGGTTGTGATCTCATTTACTTCTGCTGCCTTAACAGAGTTTCTCTGGGCTTGTAGTGATGCACAGGAGAATAGATCCTCCACCCTACTGCATATTTGCTAAGTGCTAACAGCATATTTGGCTGAGTACAGAATGCAGTCAACAAAAAGACTGATGTGTAATAGAGAGCTGTTTTCTCACAGATGCTGCTGCCTGAGCTGCTTGCACTGACCACTGCAGTTCTGACAGGGTCTCCTTCCACAGTGCCCTTCCAGCCCCCAGAATTACTGAGAAATTTTTACTTTAAATGCCCTGCTAACTTCTAGGTGTCTTGCTGACTTGCACGCAATCAGATTGAAATGTCAACATGATGTTAATATTTAACAATTATCACCAGGAACTTCTCATACCTTTTCCTTAGAGGATACAAAGAAGCCCCACGCCCACCTGTTCCTAAATCCCTGTCATCAGTTTGAACAGATTCAGGTGATATGTTGGACATTTATCAGTTATTATCACCTGCAGTAGGCCCTGGCATAGGACTGCCCTAAAATATGCTTTCCCTGGAAGCCTTCCAGATTGCTCCAATTGCAATCTCCTCATGAGCCAGAGAGAGCTTGTATTGTGCAAAGCAAGAAACGGAAAAACAAAAGCTGAGAGGATAAAAAATAGCTCAAATGACTTAATTTCTGTTTTAATTCCAAGAATACATGAGGCCCCTGATATTTCCCACATACATCTCCTTTCTTTGCAGCACAAAGAGGATATATTTTAAACAGTAGTGTTAAATGAATGATATGCTGCTACTGGATAATGGTCTGCTGTGGAGAGATAATTGTTGAGACAAAGCTGAGGTATTTATTGAAGATAAACATTGAGACAAAGCCAAGATGTTTATTTTCTAAGCACCAGACTGTACTGCAGACAAAACATATAATATCATTAGCATTATTCCTAATGTGTTGGAAGCCTGAACATGCCCCATGACAAACTTTTGTTAACTTGGCAGTGGCAGAACTGGGATTCAAATGAGAAAGGCACCCAGGCTGATCCAAGCAGTGATGCCAGAGGGCAGCTCTGTTGACCGTATCAGGGGCAGTGCCCAAGTGTTGCCCTCCTTGGCCCCTGTCTGCCCTTCTGTAGCTCAGGGAGATGGCCGAAGTGCTTCCTGCAGACCTGATCACTAACAGGTGAAGTATCAGGAAGAATACATTTCTTTTTCATTGATTCAATGAGAAACTAAAGTAAATAATTTCCTGATTCTTCAGGTTCATTTGATGTAATGAAACTATAGGAGATATGACCAGCCTGTCATCAGAACAGTATTTTACAGTTTTCAAAACTAATTTTACAGATGCCTTTGAATAATTCATGCACAGGTTTGTATCTGAACATTGGTGAAATACAGGCCCATACAAGAACATGGGCAGCTTCAAGCAGAAGCAGGGCCTGATCCCCTGTGGAAATGAAGAAGAATGGGCTCTGTGATACACCTGGGTGGTGTGTGCAGCTGTCCTGGCGTGTTTGGGTGTGGTGGGGCTCCTCTGGGTACATGCTGGTGCAGGTTTGCTTTTGTGAATGTCCTGTGGAGACTGAGAGCTGTGGCCATGTTGGCTTCTAGGAGATGCATCCCAGCAGGTGAGGGGTGCCCTTTCCTCCTAGCTGTATCCACACTGTGACTTGCAGCACTACTGAGCAGGGTCCCAGCCTCGCTATTCACAGCAGACACTGGTTTTGGCATTGCCCTTGATAGCTGTAGAAAGTTGTATCAACAGACTGTTTCCCACCATTCCATCCTGGTTATGTGAAGATAGTTGAACACTCAGCTCCTACTGACTGCATTGGTCATCAGACACCTACATATAACCAGGGACTTGGGCATAATTTCCTAAACTCATTCTAAGAGGGCTGCAACATCACTGAGTGTTATATGATCTGAATATGTTTCAGATTGGCTGTAAAGTGAATGTGTGCACCTACAGAAAATACCAATACCACTTTATTGCACAGAGCAGAAAGAGGATACAAACTTCTTACACAAGTATTCTACTTCTCAAGACTGTAACCCAGTTCCTTTTTAAAAAGGTAACTGAAAATTAAGCCCTAATCTATCTTATGTCTGTGACCTGATTTTGAAAGGTCCTGAGCATCCAGGATTGTCTATCAGCATCAGCTGAAGGAATAAAAACTTCTGCGATCTCCATCCCTCTAGAGAAATTAAAGAATTTCCAAACAATCCATCCTTTCTGTATGCATGCAGATATATTGAAAAAAAAAACAACCAAGCCCTAAAGAAAAACCCCATGTAGTTCTTTATGTGGACTATCATGGATGGCTCTGTTATGTCTCTGTCATCAGCACTTTCCCCACTAAACCCAAACCATTGCATTGTGTTGTCTCCCAAGTCATCTGTGCTTGCCATGCATTTGACAATACATGTTTTGTCAAGTCAAACAGGCTTCCTTAGAAAGAAAGAGATGACATTATTACTGCTCAAGTAGGACTCTCTGTATATTATGCTGAGGTAGTAAAAGCTCTGTAAGGATCTTACTAAGTACAATTCACATGATGTCTTTCAGAAGTGCATTTACAAATAAAGACATAAATGTAAGTTATTTTGCTTTTGAGAAATCTCAGGGTTGTTTTGCTGCATCAAACTGCAATCAATTGTCAACTGCACTGACGAAGTCCAGATTTGAAAAGGAAAACTGTAATTACTGGATTACTTAGTGCTATAATAGTCAATATTATGGTAATGAGGAATTAATTAAATATGCTATTGGACTGAGGAATCCCTGCCTTCTAGACTCAAGTTCACAGAGCCTTTAATTGAGTATTTAGCAGAAGGCATATGAATATGTATTAAGGCACTTTCTTAAGTTGTCTGACAACATTTAGCCTAATCCTTTTACCTTCCATACCCCAAAAAATAGATGTGAGTCTTGCCTTCTACTCTTGAGCTGCATAGATGGAAAAAATAAGAGTAAAAATAGTTGTCATTTAGGTGTAACCAATACACTATAATATGAATCCTTTTATCTGTCAGTATTGCTGCTTCAAGTAGGACAAATGTGGTATAACTTTCAGTCCTTCCTCAGACAGCATTGATTTCCCTCATGGGTATCTGAAGATGGTAAACAGCAGAAGTAGCACACTAGCTGGAATTCTCTGGGAAGGACAGCACTGTACTTTTCTTGTTCAAAGCTTGTAGATTTAAAGGATACTTGCATATTCTTATTGGCCCCATCAGGCCATTTGCTGTTCAGACATACAGCCTTGATCTTCCACTGAGTCTCAACAGTGTGCTTTGCAGCAGTGCTGAGTCTTCTGCAGCAGTCTCTCTTGGTGGGATACCAGCACTTTTTATTGTTGCTAGAAAGACAAGGTCAAATACAGTTGGAACAGGAAGTTCTGTGGTTTGTGGTGGTCTTCAACTTATTGGAAGTTCATTCTTCAGAATCAGGGCTCTAAAAAACAGTTCTACTTCTGCCCTAAATAGCTTTTTCTTACCACAGTGATTTCTGTACCTCATAGAACTGTGTCTGAGAGCACTGAAGCTGATTGTAGTCTTCACTCTGCAACTTGCTGTGATCTTTTGTAGTGGCCCCTCAAGGATGTTTGAAATACCATAGATGACCTATGAGTAGGGAACAGGTCAGATTCATTCATAGCCACCTGTGTCAGATGGCGTTTTCTTGTAGGAAGAGAGTCTGGCAAACATTTTCTGCAGAAGCTGTTCTGTGTGAATAATGTTAGTCAGGAGTTCAGAGCTGCTACAAGATTAAAGACTGACTTAGCCAATAGTGTGCTTCAATACCATTACCACTAGCTGCACAGTGGCTACAAGCCCTTAAAAATGTTTTCCTCCATTTTTTAGAACCTTCTTTTCCACTGCGAGTCAACTTCAGACATTTGTTTTCATATACACAAAGATTGTTGATGTCACAGCTGAGGTCACGAGGCATTTTGATGTTGATTTTATTAAGTGTGTATTCTAGTGCCCTTTGCACGTGCTATTGTGCTGCTTCTTCATCAAGACATGACTTCAATGTTTGCTGGTTTTGAAAAAAGTGCATTAATTTTGTGAAACACTGAGCCCAGCCCAAACATCAAAAGCACTTGTAGGTGCTCCCTTTGCCACTGGAGGTTTGCTTGACAAAACCAGTGGTCTGTGCTTTACCTTGCATCACCATATTCTTTTTGCAGACTTCTGCTGGTTTGCATGCATGTACTAGATCTGAAATAATTACAGTTCCCATACTTCTTCCACAAGTTCCCAATTCCAAGATGCATGCCTTCATAGCTTCAATTAATATTAAAGTTGTTTTCATTGTTTGCATGTTGTGCTATGGTGATTATAAAATGAGAAAGATGCTTCAGTTCAAGGAGAGGGAGTGGAAAGAAGGACAGATCAGAAGTTGCAAGAGTCAAAGGAAAAGAAAGAACTGTTAAGTCTTTTTCTTCAAGCAGAAAATGATTTATAAATATTTACTAGAAGGATTCATTACAGATTTAAATGAACTTACACAATTTTAACAAAGTCAGAATTTACCAAGAGGAGGGACAGTCCCCGTTTCTGTTGAATTTAAGCCTACTGACAGTAGTGACTGTGTTTCTCACTTACCTGTTGTGAAAATTTGGGGCACAAAACTTTCTGCTCTGTGTCTTCTTGGGGTTTGAAAAACCACAGAATTAAACGATTACGAAAAATTACTGCAGACTGCCTCTGAGGTGTGAGAAGACCTCAAGACTCCCTTCCACCTCACCTTTGAGCCCATTTTTCTGAATTGCTGCTAAAGCTCCAGAGAGGCTAAAAGGCTGAAATGAAGGGACTATCTGTTTTTAGAAAATGTAACATTTTGTAAATAGTGCTCTGCATTGTTGACACTCTTTTAAGCACTATTGGGGACAATGTTTTGGACCCATTTGTCTCCCTTGAAATGAAATTATTGGTAGCATTAGCTGATAATTTATTCTAAGCAACATCAATTGCTAAAAATGACAACATTCCAGAAGGCTTATTTAAAATATAGTGTATTGTGTAATTCTTTTTGTTTGTCTGTTGCACAATCTATTTGCTGATACTTGTTTCTCTCCCTCCCTCTCTCTCCCCTAGGCTATCAAACAAAGCTGCCCAACCTTACACTCATCCATCATCCTTGAGTTATTAAGAGAGTAGCTGCAGAACATTTACAAGTGCATAGGATGGATTGCTGGCTGCTTTTCAAGAACACAGTCAGTGCTACAAAAACTTTGCAAGATGGCAAATTTTCTCATGTTTCCTGTTCCTTGCTCTGCTAGAACCTGCTAGAAGGAATAGTTTCTTGGATTTAGGGTTACTAATCTAGGTTGATGCCAAAACTGTTACTCATTCATGTCTAGTACCAGATTTTAATTTTATCTGAATAAAATATTTCTTTTTTGGTAACTGTGTGTTAAAGAGGTATTGGGCTATATTAGAATGAAGGAAGAAAGGGCTCAGGATAAATGCAGACATTGGAGGGCTAGTGTTATAAGACTTTCTCAAGGTTAGACTTAGAAAAATCAATGCAAAAAAGTAGAGGTTGAGATTTTAAGTGTCTCACATGAGGAGTGTGACCAAATGGAGGTCAAATAGATCATATTGAATGATGACTTCTTAGTAATTATAAGAGAGAGGTTGGGAAGGAGTGGACTTGCCAAGTAATAATCTAAGACTCTGATCAGCAGCTTAGGGTGTGCACAAAGGTGTCTATGCTGGTCCAGTACAATTTATTCCCAGAGCTTGAAGAGCTGGGAAACACAGTGCAAGGGCTGCTTAAAGGCCAGAACTGAACCAGCCACGATGTAGCCCTGAGTTCTGTGCCAGCTGAACATGATTATTCTGCCTTGCAGTCCCACTTGGCATATCTGCACATTTGCTGTGCTGTGTGGACTTGCCAAATCAACTCAGTACTAGCTTGGGCATCTCTGCATCATGTTCTCTTCAATTTAAATGTACCCTTGAAAACATTAATCTGTTTGACTTCTAGAGGGGAGAATGCTTCCTGACTAGCCAGCAGTGGTCTAATTAAGTGAGGCTATTAGAAGACCAAAACTTGTCAGTCTGTACAGTGACTTGCAGACAACAATATCTTGGCAGGCACTGACAAGCTGCTCCATCTGAGCATCCTATATTCTGCTCAGCAAAAAGCTTGAGGCTTTTCTTTGCTTGTGATACTTGCAAATCCAGAGATCAGCAAACAGTTAAGAAGTTCTTCCCAAGAAGATGCAGTCAGGAGCTGCCACCGGGTAGAGGACAGCTCCTCTACCCAGTGGCAGCTGTGGGGAGAAGTTCTGTCTAGAGTCAGAATCTGCCATCACAGTCAACCTTAGTGGGAGGCAGATAGACAAACTCTTGTTGTGGGGCCTTTTACACTGTCTTGCCTTGGTTTTGAGAAGATCAGGCTCTGCTTTAGCAAGGCTGTTTGCTGATGGACACCACTATGCTGGTGGAGGCAGAAGAAATGATGTTTAGTCAGGACTGAGAGATAATTACATCTGACTGCAGGGAAGTGGAGACTGGAAGAGTCATGGGGCTCTGTGGCAGTGGACTGAGAAACTGGGAGCCTGGCACCAGGAGGGGAGGCATCTGATGGGATCAAGAATGTCATTTACACAATTATAATGACAAAATTTATAAACTTGCATTTTTAAATTCTTTTCTGTGCCAGAACAACAACTGGCCACAAACTTTTGTTTATCATCCCCAGTAAATTTGGCATGTCAGAGGGCATTTAGTATCAGGAAAAGTAGCGTAGTTTTGCTACTAAAACATGAGTAATTTTCAACAGCTTCGCATTGTGAGTTGCCATGCAATAACAACACTGCTTGGTGACTCCACCCTGCTTGCACAGCAGTTATCTGGCTTTTACCACTCTACTTCATGTTGTGAAGGACCTCAGCAATCACAGCACAGAACAGTGTTAAGGAAGCATTTACCAAAGTTGCTGTTTGTGAAAAAATATCACAAATTGAGCCACATCAAACACTGAGGATAATTTCAGTGATAAATTCTTCTACACAGGAGGCAAGCTGAACTGTGTAGAAGAAAAAAGCTGAAAACTGGTGGTTCCTCCCCCTGTTGCTCCTCCTTATGCTCCCTTCTGTAATTTTGTTTCATGTCTTCCCTCTGACTTTTCTTCTTACTGTGTGTTGCTGTAATGCACATCACAGCTGATACCACCCAGCCTTAGCAATTCGTAGCCTTACCTTCTGGCTCTCCTCCTCCTCTTCCTCTCAGTGACTTTTATTTTTATCCAGAGACCCCATCTCACTAATTTGGCTTCCCTCTCCATTCTGCTGTGGCCTTCAACTCTAGCTCAACAGTTTCAACAAAATCCCTGGTTATCAACCTGATATTCAGCAAGCACATTTTTCTTCCCCTTGCTTAAGTCTCCTCCAGTACAAGCTTTATCCTTTGCTTTACTATTTGGTTCTGACAGTACTCTGAGGCTCTGAATTCCCTCAAAGCTTTCATAGAACTTGATCTAAGTCTTCAGCTGTTGTCATGGAGCTTCTGTGTTGCACTGACATCCTGAGTGCTGGCTATAACCCCAACCATAGTCTGAGGAACAATGTGTCCCCAAGAAGCACTGAGTGTTCACAGAAGTTCACCCTGATTTTAGAGACAATTTCCAGTCTCTGGCTGGCACTTCTGACTCAAAGAAAAATCAAGTACCAGTGGTCTACTTTCAAATTTGTCTTCTACACATAGTTTTGGTTTATCCCTAAGCAAAACATTCCTCTCTTTTTCTTTACAATACTCAGGAAAGAAACCTATTTCATTGGATTATTCTGCTCACTCTTTGATTTCTAGAGCAAATTATCTGCTCACAGAGTCCAAGAAAAGTCTACTCCATTTAACCCTCCTAGGTTGGCACCAGCTCAGGGACCAGCTTCTTAGACTTCACTTTTTTACACTCTTCCCTTGTCAGCTTCCTTGTCAGTTTCATGCTCTCATCACCTACACAGCAGCTAGTGACAAAGTCACTGTAAAATTTATACAATTGCTTTCTTACAAATTACCCTTTATGCTTGCCTCAAAAGCAGTTCCATGTATCAGTGCCTAGAAAGGCTGTGAGGCTCCTTTTTTTCAGGACAAGACATGCCAGGCCAGAAGAGAGCGGCACATTTTGTTTTGTCCTTTGAAATTCTTAGTATATCAAAAGGAATTTATTCTGATGCTATTTTCTGATTTTTTTTTTTTTTAATTTACATTCCCCCTATAGTTCTTCTCGTCTTCCCCTTCCCTGTGAGGTCAAGAAACATTGTTTCTCATATGGGCCAAATTATGCCAAGACTCAGGAGGTGTGGTGGATGCTAATCTGGGTCACACAACTTTCGCTCAATTATCTAGGCCACCCAGTCTTGACTCATTTCAGGTAAGGAGTTCAAGATAAATCTCTAAGCCACTGAGAAGACAATGTAACTAGCTGATGTCTTGTTTTCTTTGTGAACAGAATTCCTAGGAGTGTTGATTTCCAAGCTGATATTCGTGTGTTTGGGGTTTTTTTCAATTATCTCATAGACTAGAGCAGTCCCTTTCCATGCCAAGCCAAGAATGCTTGCAGGAATTTCCTACAGATAGACCATTGACATTAAATAAATGCATCAGGCCTCTGTAAGAAACAGAGTAGACCATTCTTGAAGGCAAAACTTCTCACTTAACATCGTGGCTGGAATTAAAAATCCTGTTGTATAATGCTAAAAACTTCAACCACCTTCTACTGGAAGCTGTTTAGGAGAAAACAAATTTCTAATTCTCATTCTCCAGGAGCAAAACTGAGAACATCATACAAAAATGACCTGGTATGTTTTCTGAGAGTGCAAAACCCATCTTGCTGTCTATCCTTGGAGGAGAAAATCCATCCTTGGCTGGTCTGTACAGGTTACTGTCAGAGTTGTAAGCTCACAAAGCCTTACTGTCACTATGAAAATAAGCACATTAAAATCACAAAACACTTGAATGGAAAAAACATAAATCTTGATTTAGTGTCATCAGTCCGCTGAAGTGCCTGATGCTGGCAGAACAGGTCTTTTAAAACTGCAGGCCAGCTGCTCAGCTCGTGTAAATCAGCATAAGATGTTGTGAAGAGGAAAAACATTGGTACTGCTTAAAGGTTGTTTTAAAGAGATCAGTGAGTAACTAAATGTTCAACATGCCCACTGGGATGTGTATGAAACAAGGAGTCTAATTTGCAGAGAAGAAGATTTAAATTATATATGAAAAAAAGATTATCTAGTGGCTAAGCAAGAGGCAGGCTGTGTTGTTAATCTTCACTGGGGGTTTGTAAGAGCTGATTAGACCAACATCTGTCACATATGGATTCTGGATTCTGCTCCAGTGGAGAGGCTGAACTGCCTGTGCTCTGGAGATTTCTTCTGTGCTTGCAAAGCATGAAGTGGGCCTCAGCATTGAAACAGTTATGGATTAGCAAAACACCTTTGTCTCCTTGCTTCCTGTTCAAGACAGACCACAAAACTCACAGATTGGTTCAATCTCATGTGTTAATCCCTGTGTTATTCAGCCTGCACCTAATTTCTGAGCACAGCAAAGAGACAGGCAGTGCATGTAAATCATTCTAACAAATCCACTAGCAAATGTTAAATCAATCCAGTAAAATTTTAATACTCCTTTTCATGCTAAAGTGAGCTGTAACTGCTATTTAACTTTGTAGTTAACTACATTATATAAGTATGTAGTTATTACTGTATAACTATAAACATATAGTTATAAAATTGTATATGGTAGTTACTTATTAAATAGCTGTAACAGTTATGTGGTTTTTATTCAGAAGGCATTTATAGAGTCAAAGCAATGGAAAAAGTTCCATTTGCTTCAATGGAAAATGTGTCAGAATTGAAAGGAGAATATTAGTGCATTTTGACAATTGGTGGTAGGCACAGCAGAGCCATAGTGGTAGCATATAATTGTAATTTACAGTGTTCACTCTTCCAAAAGAATTTGCTAAGCATGTTACAGTAAAAACATGTGTATTATTCCCTCTTAGTCTATCATTTGACATTTGTTCTAAGAAGGTATGAGTATTTTAGAAGTGCATGAAGTTGATCTTAGCGGTGTCTCTTCTGTAGGATTCTCTGTCCTGGCTTGCCACTCTCCTGCTTTGTGAGCAGTTTAAGGATTTATATGAGAAGAGGGATAGGACAACTGTACTTTGAGAAGGGCATTGTAATTTCTTCAGAACCCTGTGTAGTTCAGACCACTGGAGTGAAATTGTTTTGAGGCAGGAAAATGCTCTACCACCTAGCACAGTTAAGGCTGAGACCAAGATTGAGCAAGGGTTTTCTCAAATTATGCCTGTGGGATGGGTTGTGCACACATCTGCAGCCTCAGGAGCACTTCTCAAGGTTAAACCCCAAGGCTTAGACACACCACACTGTTTGTGCACAAGGGAAAGAGAGGGCCAGATCCCTTGTGAAGCCTAGAGGGAGGTCTACCATTGATCTACTGGTGCTCAAGGCCAGGTATGAGTACAACACACAGGTTAAACCAATGTGTCTGTGTGTGACAGACGTAGGAAGTCCAGTGAGTGGAAAATAGTGCCCATCATAAACACACAGAAAACATAATGTAGCTTCCCAGTTAGTATGAAAGCCCTTTTTTTGAGGTTTTTAAGAGTATCCCATTGGTAGTTGACCCTGACACTTCCCTGCTAGATGGTTATACCACCATCTGTGCACCATAAATTGCTAGGCCAGTTAACATTCACTTACCTGCTGGTGTTTTGGGGCATTATTCTACTGGACAGCAGAGCCAGCTGGGGATCAGCAGTGCTTAGGGGTTCAGGAGAATGTCACACAGGCACAGATCTCTGTTTGCAGAGGCAGCTCTGCTCTGGCAGAGGGTTCTCTGCAGTTGTGTTGCAGTCTGAGGACAAAATTAAGCAGCACACCCAAACTGAGCTAACCAGCGTTAAATAAGGCAGTCCTGTTCCTCCCTCCTTCCTATTTCCCCACTGTCCTAGTCTTTCCCACCCTCTTCTTTTTCATCCTGCTAATAATAAAGCCTTTATCTTAAGGAAGCATGCTTGACTTCAGTGGGCTACCAGCAGAGCCCCCTTGGGTCCCTATTGCTTTCCCAATCCCAGAACTGCAGAGTGGGTACACTCATGTCTGGCATCACTGGTATTCAGCCCAACATGGTAAATCCAGCCAGATTGTTGAGCACTGGAGAGAAAAGCATATCTTGCTTTGTAATAGGATAATTAGGCTTGTTATCTCTGGCCATGTGCCAGTGTTGTTAGTGCTGTGTTGTCTCTGGGTAATCCTGTCTGGATGTCCCTGTGTCAACCCCTCCAGTACCTGTATGATTGGGTTCCTGCTATTCTCTGGATTGTTCCAGCCCTTCTGTTTCATCCTGAAGTTTCTTTGAATTGTGCCATTCATCTTTAATGGAAAATGTGCTATTACAAAAGAGGAAAACTCAGTTTTTACTCTGTTTTTGTAACTTCTAATTGGAGTCTCAAAGGGTAGAGTACAAAGAATGTCATCTCCTGGCCTTGAATAATAAAAGAGTACTACTACTCATGGTACATTTTGTACCATGAAGAGCTCATCACTGAGAAAGAAAAGGAAAAGCACATGGATATTAAGGATGTTTTTTAGAATGGGATCCTAAAAAAGGAAAGTGTGAAGTAGGAGTCTGGGTGTAATTTTCGTTTAAATGAATTTGTTTTCTGATTTTTTTTTCAGTCAAAATTTCTCCAAAGCAATATCAGTTTTGTCAAGAAGAGTGAGAGACAAAGTACTTGAAGAAGTAGGCATACATCATGTTCTATGACAAGGGAATTAGATAATTTCCTAGACTAAGATTCTGACTCATTCCCTGCTTTGCTGTAATGCGAATGTCAAGGATAGAAGGATTTGTGAGTCCCACAAAAGAAACTTGGATGGAGATACTGGAAGACCAATGCCACATGTGTCTTCCAAAGTGGAAAACCAAGAGGTTTAGTCTGCAAATAGATGTCTCAGCACATTTCTGACAGAAGAGTCAGTTAAAAGATATTATTTCAATATCTGAAGAACAAAATAAAAAATAATTTTAATACTTACATGTGGTCACAAACAACTTAGATGGCTTGTTTAGTCCATGCAACTTTTGTCATGGGATTGTAGTAATGCCATATTGGAACAAGTGGAAAATAGTAAAAAAGAAATGATAGCACATGGTGTGTATGGTGAAAGGCAAAAGCTGAGCTGTTGACAAAGTCAGGAGTCAGAAGCTGGTAGAGGCTGGGGCTTTCTTCTCAGTCTAGGCCTGAAGTTATTTCTGTTATTTACAGGGATCTGTCAGTCTCTGGGGGTCCCTTTGAAGCAGTCTGTGGTTCTTGTGGGCTACTTTAGCAATTGGAGTGGCAGAACCACTTCTGGTCACACCATCAGAGTGTCCTGCCATGCCCAGGCAGGTCAGTCTGCTGGGAAGCTGTATGGAGAGAAAATGCCCACTGAAAAAATGGTATGGAGAGCCCAGGCAGAGGGCACCATGGCAAGAAAGGAAGGACAGTAGCCAAGAGGGTTTAGTAGGAGAGAGAAGAAATGGTTTACAGAGCATTTGAGACGGTGGCAGAATGCCAAAAATGTGATTCAAGCAGAGCACTGGATGCAAGCATTGAAGTCCAAAGAAGCTGTAGGTGTGTAAACTGTGTGGTTGTGTCACAGGGCACGTCGGGCAGCCACCTGTCTCCAAATCAGAAATCCAAGAGGACTCTGTACATATGCTCCCAAAGCATCTGCCTGTGCTCACTGGGAGGTCCTGACACAGCCTGGGCACCTCCAGCTCTGCTTCACTGCTTGGCCAGAAGCACCACAGCCCACATGGCTCTGTGTCCCAGTGCTGGGAAGGGCGGGATACAGGAAGCTGGCTGCTCTCAGCCCCACTCCCTCAGGGCCCATCCCATTCCCTGTTCCCAGAGCACACCTAACACCCACGGATGGCATTTGGCTGCCTGCAGAGCTCAGCAAGGGCCAGGCTCTTTGAAAACAGCCCCTGGCTATGATAGAGGAGGTAGTGGGCACAACCATGTGGGTTTTTTTTAGTTAATGCCACATGGTGGTCAAGGGTGCCTGCCCAGGGGAACCTCAGTATTAGGTCTTCCTCAGCTGGGAGAAGCTCAAGTGTGCATTCCCAAGAGAGCAGCCCAATAAGCAGCCCATCTCTGGGAGGGGAGGAAACTTGGAGCTTGTTGTTGAAGCTGGATCTTGGCAGAATGAATTACACATGAGTCAAAGGGCCAGGAAAGGAGCAGCCAGGGGCAGTGTGACTGCAGCCTGAGGGCTACAGCAGAGCTGGGAAGGAAATAAAGCCTGGCATATCCCCATCTCCATGGCTGTTTCTCCATCTGAGCCCATGCAAAAGACAGTCCATAATCAGATGTGAAGATTGGAGACATTATTTCTTGGAAGGAGACATTAACCTTTCACCATAGGCCAGGCTCCTTCATGTCCCTGAGCCTTTCTTGTGAATCCTTATTTCTAAATGGCTACCCTGTACTTGTTTGGATCCACCCAGGTCACTAAGGATAGCCCTTTCTTGGGAAAGTGCTTTAGGCAGCAAGATATCAGGTAGTACTTGGGTACTGGCATCAGCACTGTCATGAGTTTTAAAAGAAACTGCTGTTCTTGCTTTTTCCTTTTTGAGGACATGGTTACAGGATTTTGATTTGGGAGAGACTTCTTGGGGATGGGTTCCAAATAAACAAATATTCCTAACTGCACTTCTCCATGAAATGGAGAACAGGGGTCCACAGAAACACAGGACAGTGTAGGTCAGAAGAGACTTCTGCGTGTCACCCAATCCAACCGCTTCCTCAAACTACTATCAAGTACAGCGAGTTTCTCAGGGCCACATGAAGCTGAGCTTTGAACACCTGCCAGAACTGAGACTCCACTACTTCACTGGGAAATCTCTTCCAGTGTTGGATTGGTCTCACTGTAAACATTTTTGTCCTCATCTAGACAGAATTTCCTTTGCTGAAACTTGTGATGATTGCCATTGTCCTTCCACCGCGCACCTCTGAGGAAGGTCTGGAACTGCCCTGCCTTAGGTAGCTGATGGCAGGATTTAGTTGTCTCCTTGCCAGGGTTTTGCACTAACATAACTCCCTGCTGAGTATTGCCATTCAGAGGTACCTCATCTTCCCTGCACACTGTGGTTTGCTAGCTAGCACAGCATCCTGCTGGTGGTCTGGGGGAGCAACTGTCTAAGTCTGTGTTGGATTTGACACTGCTGTGGCCTAATTGTATCATGTGCCATTGAATTTTCATCTATGCACTCTGTTCCCTTGCAGTTTCCCCAATTCCTGTTTAAATTTGCAACATTGCCTGAGTAAGGAATCATATGGAGTGTGGCCAGCTATTATTTTTTATTGAAAGAAGCAGATGCTGTGGAACAATTAAAAATCATTCTCAACACTATAAATGTTTCCAAATATAAGCAGATACTCAGGAATGAATGTGCAGGAAAGTAGAATCTGTTTATTATGTTGTCATTTTATACAGCTAAACCATTTCTTTTGTGCTTTGTTTACACTAAGATATGGGTCCTTTGTAGGTAGCAGTTGCACACCAGCTGTGTATATAGTGTGTATGGTTCCCTCTATAAAGATTACAGAAGGAACACACAGGCTGCAATGCAGAAAAGGTTTCTCCTATAAAGTAAAGATACAAAAGATGTGCTGGTGTCTGTCTGTGATCCATGCAGAGATTCCTCATCAAATGTAAAGTAAATGTGATTAGTCAGCTCCAGTGCCTCTGAATGGGTTACCTGGGCATTTAGTAAATGAACTGTGGTTTCAGGAGTGCCTCAGGCTGATGTAGGCTGGTCCAGAAAGGTCTTGACTGAGCCTGAGCTAACAAACCCCAGTAAACTCATGTCTGCTCTTTGTTGCCACAGAAGTGATGTTAGACAAGAGCAACTATAAGGGCTGACTGCACCACCTGGGACCAGGCAGAGTAAGAGTTTCTCAGCCTCCTGCTTCTGGGCTGCAGAGATCTGCAGTGGGTTTGGCTGCCTTTGAACTTTTCAGCTTATCATTTGCACACTGTTATGTCTGAGGTAAAAATCCCTTTCCTTTAAAATACTTTAGGCCTTTTCCATTAAACTTCCCATTTAAAGTAATTCACAATTAGACATCTCTGTGACATGAATAGTGGAAAGTTGACTCTATGGGCTTTTTCTTCTTACCTCCTAAGCTTTATCCCATAAAATAAGCTGGAAACCAGAAGAAAATTTCAGGGAACTTGCCTCTGTTAAATGGGGGAACTATGACTTAGTGGAAGTAGCAGCAAATAATTCACTTAAAGATAGTGGAGCTGCTCATGAGAGGAAGAATTTGAGAGTGGGAGCCTAACATGATTGTGGACCTTCTCGTACCAGACACGCACTGTGGAGATCCAGACAGAAGCTGGCATATCTCACATGTCAGCTGCTGTGGAGTTTTCCAGCTGTCCCACAGCTCAGCAGAGCTTCACCTACTGCAGAGTACACAACCAGAGTACTCCTCTCCTCCCCTTAGCTGCAAGGTTAAAAGCCAGTTTCTCTGCCAGGTGAGTCTGCCAATGCTCACTCCCAAATGATTTTTATCACCAGTTTCTTATACTTTGAAGAACAAGATGTATTTGGTATGATATAAAAAACAAAGTGAAAACCACAAAGGAACAGAGATTATGATGAATATTAAAATTACCAGACCAAAACGTTATAAATACACATGGCTGGGAGTTAGAAACTGGTGGTGAAAATAAGACAATGCAGTTCTCACGACAGCAAATCCATCAATAACATGTAGTACTTCTACACTGTAATGCTTAATTTCTGGTCTGATTCTTTCTTCCTCTATTTCACATGGGCTAATTTGCTAGTGTTTGCTTTAACAGTGTTCTGGAAGCTTTATCAGCAGTGAATTAAAAACCAGATTATATGGCATGCAGCATTGGCTCCCTTTGTGTGGTATCCAGTGGCTGCTCTATACTAACAAGACCAGGTCTAACTTACATTATATACAAGCACTCAACAGCAATCTTTTCTTCAGACTCTCTGAGGTGACTCAACACTAAAAGATGTCTCTAAGTGTCTAAAAGTCTGTAATGCTGCCTTTTTCTTCTTGAGCCAGAATTTTATAATTCCTTATTAATTCCAGTCCCATATTAATATAACACACAATTACAAATGCTCTTACCTGACATACCATGCTAAATGTGTGTAATGTTAAATTAGCCTTTGGGGTGCTTAGAACTGTTGTTTGGGCCTAAGTGGCTCTCTGGAGACACCAGCCCTGCGGTAAGAGACTGTGCTACTCCAGCACAAGATCTGACTACAGAACCTACTGTCACCCCTCCTTGTCTCTGACTACCTTCCCTTGTGCTGGTGACCCAGAAGCCTAAAGCCTATGCCAAATGTTCTTTGTAGCTCCACAAGACTGGCTACATACATTCATTTGCTGACCTTGAGAACTTCCTAGGAAAACTTCCTCAGGAAATACAGAATGAAATACAGGACAGGCAAATACCTTACTGGCAGTAAGAGCAAAGCTGTGCCTGCTTTGCTTTAGAGAATCAATTCTTAATGTGGTGTTTGAAGAAGTTATTCTGCTATTCTTTTCTAAATTAAACTGTCACCAGTATGGTGTCTTAGGTTTTAGCTTTTATATTTTTCAGATTCTGTGCTGCTTTAGTGTGGAGCTCTGAGCTTCATATTAAGGGATGGTAAGCTCTCTTCACAGAGTAGGGAGACAAAACAATTCCTTCTCTAGCTGGGGACCAAGGACAGCCCATCTAAATTTCAGGCCCAAGAGTATAAACAATGGTGGAATGAAGAGAGAAAAGCAAGGAGGATGGGACTTCATTACCTAAAGCTATAACTGGACAATTAACTCCAACATACTAATAGACCAGAACTTATAAAAGTGAGAGACCTCATGACTAATTGTCCATTTTTGTGACTATTTTGGGTTCATCTTGGGTGTAGTCCTGGCTGGGGTCTTGTGCTGTCCAAGGTGTATCCACTGAGGCCCTTTAACAAATACCTACTTTATTCTTTAACTCTGTCCAGCCTCTGTTCTAGGTCAGTCTTCACAAGGCATTAATGCAGCTTCCTGTACCAATATACAGTTATTTTGTCAGGAAATAAGTGTTGAATACAATTCAAATATCAGTTTAAGAAAACAAAAACTCTTAAAAAGGAATTTGGTATACAAAGTAAAATGTTGTAAGGCCACATTCTAAGGGTAATATCTAGGCTGCTGCTGATACATCAGGTTAGGAAAATAATCAGCCACATCTCCAAGGAATGTTCCCTTCTTCTTCATTTGTATAATACTTTTCAGCCTACATGTAAAGACAGGATTGAATTCTTTAAGTCCAGAAGACACCCGAGCAATCTTACTTCTTTCACTTCATTTTTTAAGTCACAAAGCCATAGGACTGTGGCTTTGTTTGATACTTTGCTACAGGACAAGGAGAACTTTTGTGGACATGATCTTTGAGAGAATCAGTTTCAAGTAATATGTTGAAAGTTGTGGTGAAACATCCCCAGATGCTTTCTTTGTGTACTGACCCCTGCCATTTCAAAATCAGTATACCTTGAGCCAAAGGATTGGGGTACCTGTTAAAGCAGTAATATCTTTTGTTTTTGTGACTTCCTTAAAAACAATGGGAAATTAGAAATATGTTATCAAGGGTTAATTTTGTATCTCCCTGGGGATTCCTCCTTAAGCATTTTTTTCCAGATCTGAATGATGATCTAACAATTCTTAATGGCCCTGTAGCACCTTCTCTTCCTCCCTCCCCCACTCTCCAAATATTTAGATTGCTGCCAAGCTCTGTTTTGCTTTCACTGAGTGCATCACTCCTCAAATTTCCTTAATGCGACCCATGGCATTTGCTAATGTACCTCACCTGCTCCTGTGAATTCAGCCAGGAAAGCTGCCTTGTTCTTCTCTCAGCAGCTTTTGCCTCTGCTGCAGAGGGCTGTGGCTGCTCAGGAGCAGTTGCTGAGCTGCCATAAATTAGAGGTAGGTGTACTAGGGGAAATTGAAATGGATCCTGGTTTCCTCCAAACTTGAGTTGTGCAGGAGCTTCATGTGCTGCTGAGCTACCCCTGAAGCAAGAGGAATAAATAACTACCATGAGAAAGCAAGGGCAGAAAGCTGGGAGTGGAAACCACCAATGTTGTCCCAAACTATGGCATCATTACTAATGAATCACATGTGTTTAATGATGCTAATTTGAAAAAAAAACTAAAATGCTGAGTGTTCAGAGGCAATGAGGAGGAAAAGTTTAAAGAAATGATGCAGGAGTTAAGAAAATAGTTGCATTGATGCTCATGTAAAAGCTGGAACCACCTCTCTAGTTAGGAATGGATGAAAGATGCTTTTAAATTGTTTTATAAGGCACAAATGGAACTATTTGTGGTATTTATTTTCTTTTTTCAACTTGTGAAACTTGTGAAAAATTTGGCTCAATATCTCTTTTTTTGGCTCAATATTCTCTTTTTAGTTTCTTCTTTTTCCAGTAAGAAAGTAATTGCAGGCGAGTTAATATTTTATTTTCTTCCCTCTCATAACAAGCAATGTACAGTTTTTTCTCATTCTGTACTCCAGAACTTCAGTCATTTCAGAAGGTAAGGATTAGGTTTTTGGGTTTTGTTTTTGTTTCCACTCCCCATCCTTGAATTTTGAAATAAAGTTCTCTGTCTGCTTACTGAGATTTGGGGGGTAAACTGTGGACTTTGAACATCATTTGGGACAGCCATATGCTGCAACAGTGAAGTTACTGCAGTGTATGAAGTAGTATTTGGAATATCACATGGACTTACATTTCCAAAAATGTAATATTAACTCATAGATTACGTCAGTATAATTCCTTCCCATTGCCTCCAGAAAGCTTTGGATAGCTCAAAATATTCACTTAACTATGTAATTCAAATGTAACTGAAAACAAAGAGGGGAGGGGCAAAAAACTTTCAAAACTTCAACATAAGGAGAGGAAACAGAAACAAGCTCCAGTTACAACAAAACGCCTATTTTCATCCTCACCTTTCCTCATTGTTCTCACCTTGGCTGTCAAAGACACAACCTTAGCAATGATACAAAATTTTGTTTCTGACTTTTGAAGCTAGTCTAATATTCTGCCTTACAAGATAACATCCTCAGACTCCCATATCTGTACTGCCTGAGAAATTTGTGTATTTGAATATGACAGAGTCAATAGCCTGAGAAAGACTGGGCTCTTAGTGAGTCAGGAGCCTCTTTCTCAATATTTCCAGTCTAACCTGAAATGGATGGGACCAGAAATTGCAGAGGAAAGCCTACTCCTAAGGAATTTCTAGAGAGAATTTGCAAATGGAGTTTAACTCCAAGAAGACTGAAAAACGGCCCTTTTCCTGTGCATACTTTGTCTACAATCCTTATACATATATCTGTTATCATTATCAATCTTGCTGCTGCCATTCCTTGTGACCTCCTTGTATTTCTCTACTTAAAAAAAAAACACACTAGAAACTTTTCTGTCTTATTCTTGTTCTTGTCCCTTCTGTCAGCAAGCAGAGATTTGCACTGGTTTGAGGAGGAGGAGGTACTGCTGCTCCTTCCCAACTAGCCCTGACCTCACATGACTTGGAATGCTGTGGGATTAGCCAGCACTCCTCAACTGATTTAATATCAGCTGAGCAACATTTTCTTAAACAGTCCTGGTACTCCAAAAATCTTCACACTCAGCTTTTATCTCACCAAAATTTGCCAAAGAAAGAGTGGTCTCTCTATTGCCTAAACTCAAGCCCCAAGGAATTCAATACCTGCACTGATGTGAACCACTTCTAATCTTGTGATGGGATAATGTTTGTATCTAGTACTGTTTATTCACACCCATTGTGAATAAACAGTAGTACCCACTTGTTTATTAGGAAGAGCTTCTGTGATAAGAAAGAAGAGTACTTCCAAGAAGAAAAAGAACTAGTCAAAGAATCTATGGGAAGAGAGCTCACAGTTGGTCCTGCAGCAGTAGGAGATATTCCTGTTTTTCTCTAGAGATTAGCACCAGCCTCAGGCAAAGTCCATTTTCCTTTGTCTTACAAATACTAGTTGACTCTAACATTCTACCTGCCAGGAAGCTTTTAAGAAAGGCACTTATGGCACAATAGTTAAAGCAGCTCACTGGAACCTGGGGATGGTGACTGCACTTAAAATTCCGTGGGGATTCTGCTTAAGAAACAGCATCGACCTTCTTGGCAGCCCATACTGATCTGTGGCTGGGCTGCTGTGTTGCATCAGCTGCGATTTCTTCATTGTATCAGGGGCAAAATACTGGGAATATGGCAGGACTAGATGCTGTGGTTGTCTAGGAGTTTTCTTTACCTCGATAATGGAAAAGGTGTATTTTCTTGCAGGCGCCTGAATTCTCAGCAATAAGGGAAAAGCTGAGAAGATGTGCATTGTTTTGATGCCTCAAAGGCTGCAGAGCTATGAAAAGTAAACTCTTTCTCAAAGACAGGGAGTCACAGTGCTTCCATGAGAGTTTATCTAGCATTGAAAGAACTGAGACTATGTGAGGAATTAATTGAGAGAGGAGAAGCAAGATTGCCCCAAAATGCGGTTCTCAATAAGGACATCCTCATTGCTCTGCATAGCTTTCCTCATGCATTAGGTTTGAATCTTTTCTACTGAAATGTGTGTCGAGTGCAAAATTGGTTTAATAGAAAAATTTATCCTATTCTGTGGATTCTATTGGTCTGCATAAAGAAAAACCTGAGGGCATGGCATAAAATTGTGGAAGTCAGTAATGACATATCTGTTTTCCTGTTCAGTGTTTTCAAAAAGTATTTATAAGGACAGATGGTGGGCAGCAGCAGAACATGTTCAGTTTTATCAAGACATTTGGCTAACAAGCACAGACTGAAATGCCTTTCTTTCCATCTCAACTTAATAATTTTAATTAGAGGCAAAAGGTGTGGTAGACTCATTGTCTGGAGGCGTAAGTGCAATATTGTCTTGGTTGGGCAGGACTGGGTGGGAGAGAATATCACTGCCTCTAATTAAGGGTGGTGCATATCTGTGCAATCTCAGGGTTTTTTTATTGTCTGGTAATCTAAAAAATGCAAATTCCAAATGTGCTCTTGCACAACATACACAGTGATACACTGAGGCTACGCTTTCAGTTAGTCAGAGAACAAAAACATGGCTACAAAATATGTGCAAGTAATACTGTGCCATTGCAGAAGAAAGGCTTTTTAGCAAGTGGTGGGACATACAACTATTATCTTGAGGAGAAGTTTTCAAAGCTACCTATGTAACTTAGCGGTCTCTGGAACTCATTCACTACTCAAATGCTTTTGAAAATTTTACTTATTAATAAGTCATTTTGAACTTCATATAATCTCTCTGTAAGAACATCAAAGTGTTCTGGAAGTGGTAATTAGGGATCATATGCTCTAACCAGGTCTAATGGTGTTCATTTACCCTACTTATCTCTGGCCATATTCTAGCTTTTTTGTAAAGGTGCTTGCACAGATGATGTGCGTTTTGTCCTTTGCCAGCTCTCCAAGCCCCAACTCAGGAACTGCTTCATGGCTAGAGCAGCCCTGGCATGACATTCCTCTGTATCCCCTCTCTCAGTATGGGTTATGGAAATATTCAAAATGCCTTCATCTCACAAACATCCTTTTGTTAAGACCTGTGTGCTTCTAAGATTTTCTGTGAGGAGCTGTCTTCTTGCTTTGTCATCATAGTCCTCATTAAAATGTCTGTCCGATATATCTGCTGCAAAGGTCATAGTATTTATGCAGAGTACCTTCTAACTCTATTCTGGGCTGCATCAAAAGAAGTGTGACCAGCAGGTTGAGGAAGGTGGTTCTGCCCCTCTACTCCACTCTCATGAGAACCTGCCCAAAGTACTGTGTTCAGGCCTGGGGACCCCAACATAAGAAAAATGGACGTCTGGAGGAGGGCCATGAAGATGATGAGAAAGATAGGCCAGTTCTCCTAAGAGGAGAGGCTGAGATTTGGACTTGTTCAGCCTGGAGAAGAGAAGGCTCCAGGGAGACTTTGTAGCAGCCTTTGGGTACTTAGAGGGTGCCTACATGAAGGCTGGAGAGGGGCTTTTTACAAGGGCAAGAAATGATAGGACAAGGGGGAAGGGCTTTAAACTGAAAGATAGTAGGTTTAGATTAGATATTAGGAGAAATTCTTCGCTAAGAGGGTGGTGAGGTACGGGTTAAACAGGTTGGCCAGAGAAGCTGTGGATGTCCCATCCTTGGAAATGTTCAAGGCCGGGTTGATGGGTGGCTCTGAGCACCCTGGTCTAGTGGAAGGTGTCCCTGCCCATGTCCCAGATGTTGGAACTAGATGATCTTTAGGGCTCCTTCCAATCCAAACCACTCTATGGTATGATTCTAAATATAAATCTGCCTCCGATTTAGTGAAACTATTTGTTTCCTGTGATAGTAAATGTGTAAACCAACAAAATAATTTATTTTATAAGCACTTACTGAATATTTTCCCCTACTGACCGAAGTTCACATCTTACTAACTATTTTAAGGACTGTTATCAACCTTGTGGCTGTAAAAAGGCAACATCTCTATCAGTCATTCTTTTACTGCCTTGTAGTTGCTACTGTTTAGAGGAAAGTTCAGTTCTCTGTGCAAAGCTACCAGAATTATGTCCCTTTATGACTAGAAACTTGCATTTGTCTCCCTTGTATCAGTGAGGGATTTGCAAGTGGCAGGGTGCACTGCACTGCATTTCATCAGTGCCCAGTGGGGACAAATCCTCAGTGGTGAAGCACAGCCTGGA
Source organism: Serinus canaria (assembly GCF_022539315.1). NCBI lineage: Eukaryota > Metazoa > Chordata > Aves > Passeriformes > Fringillidae > Serinus > Serinus canaria. The sequence goes on from NC_066317.1 coordinate 49,151,507, forward strand.
TGGCCCTTGCTGCCTGGACTTTGCATCTCAGGGCAGGAGCTTGAGCAATAGGAGATTCCCTGAGCACTGTTCAAATGGGAGTACTCAGGTTTTGTGCTCATGCACAGCTCACAAATTGCATCAACTGCCTGGCAGGATTAATGCTCTAGTCCTTATGGTCTCCCAGGCAAATGATATATGGCCCAATAAACTGCAGTGGTTTGTTACATAATACATACTTTCAAATTTGAAGTACATAGTTAGGTTTTGGCAGGGAGGGTTGATAAATTGGCTGATTACTAGATATATCAGAGTAGTGAAAACAAAATAATCCAATTTCCATCACTTCTTCCTTCCATCATAGGCCTTTCTGTGATGCCTTGTGAAGGCTGACCTAGAACAGAGGGTGGATGGAGTTAAAGAATAAAGTAGGTATTTGTTAAAGGGCCTCAGTAGATACACCTTGGACAGCACAAGCTGTCCAGCCAGGGCTACACCCAAGGTGAACCCAAAATAGTCACAAAAATGGACAATTAGTCATGAGGTCTCTCACTTTTATAAGTTCTGGTCTATTAGTATGTTGGAGTTAATTGTCCAGTTATAGATTTATGTTATGAAGTCCCATCCTCCTTGTTTTTCTCTCTTCATTCCACCATTGTTTATACTCTTGGGCCTGAAATTTAGATGGGCTGTCCTTGGTCCCCAGCTAGAGAAGGAATTGTTTTGTCTCCCTACTCTGTGAAGAGAGCTTACCATCCCTTAATATGAAACTCAGAACTCCACACTAAAGCAGCACAGAATCTGAAAAATATAAAAGCTAAAACCTAAAACTTCATCTGAAATTCAGGTACATGACCAAACCTGTGTAAAGAGGCAGCTACATTTTGTTGTAATGGCAGCTCTTTGGGAAGTGCCAGTCCTTGACTTCTGAAAAAGATACATGGACAATATTGCTAATATAAAGCCACCTGAATTTACCAGACCAAAGCAATACAGGGCCGCTTACCTGTGCTGGTTACCTAAGTTGTTAGAGATCAATTATAACAGAAAACAAATTAAAGACAGATCAGAGGGTATAATAACTAAATCTGAGAATTTCAGTCTTGGTTTACTTTGCTTGTTTTGGGAGGATATTATTTTTAAAATGGCTGTATATTAACACCTGTTCAGGCACACATGCTTTTCTCTGTTGAAAGTTTTTAGACAAGAAGCCCAGTGCCATCAAGATCCTTAGTCAAAGAATGTTGCTTTGTGATCCTAGATCAGCAAACCCTCGTGGTTCACAGCAGATGGGCTTCTCATTCTCTGAGGAGTTATTATGGGCTGGTGGATGCAACTCCAGCACCAAACTAGGTATGGAGGTAGGCCTGAACTCTTCCCTAGTGTGCTATCCCATGTCTTTCCTGAGAGGCACAGGGCCAATTTCTGAAAAAATGGAGATTGGATTATTTCTTGTGGCTTATTTCTGACGCCTTCTGGATGTGAACTCAAGGAGAGCAGAGCTGGGGGGGGGGGGGGTCTCCAGTAAATGGTGCCACTGTTCTGGGAAGCCCACAATCATTATCAGGAGAATTAAAAGGGCAATTCTTTTTAACTGTGTGTCTCTTGTTACATTTGATTGGAAGACCAGGTCAATGTGCTAAAACAATTTAAATTTCAATAATATAATATCATTTCATGTTTTATAATGCTTATAGTGCCTATAAGGCAAATTTTTTGATGGAAAGTTGTTTTACAGAGAACATAGTCTATGTTTCATGGTTCTTCTATTTGTAACTTCTTAAAAGTCATTCTAATACATAAAAGAGTAAATGTAGATACTAGTGTAGATATCAGAGTTCTGGATAATAAAAACCCATGTTCAAGGGCAATACATTGCTCTTAATTGAGGAAGTGCTCTTGATGTAAAGACCCCTGAATTCATGACTCCTGACAAGGGCTAACTTTCTGCACAGTATGTTTTCTACATGTTTTGAAAGCCTACCTCTGTAAACAGGAAACTTGACATTGCTCCAATGCTTCACATTTCTATAGGCAGACCAACACATGCATGGAGGTTTGTAGATCTGATCTGAACAGCCCAGCTGGCGCTACTCCACTGCCTTGAGAGGAGCTGCTTTGGTTTACATGTGGTGAGATGCTGGCTCTGAGCATCCAGTGTGGTTCGTGAGATTAGTCTAAGATGAAAATGTAGATTTTACTGGTTTACAAGAGTAGGAAGGATGTATCTCCTAGAGGGTGTGTGTCTGATCAGTTACATTTCATAGATGTTGTGTACTGTTTTTGCAAAGACAGATAAATGCTTTCCTAGTAACAAACCGGTCTCACCCCATCTAATCACCTGGAATAAAAGTTGTTGAAAAGAAATTTGCTCATTCCTGTATGTCAGAGTATCAACACAAACCTTAACCTTTCCTGGGAATACAGCAGTCTTGTTTTCACTTGTTCTTGTTGCTTCTCTTACTGATTCTGTCCCAATATCAGTAAATAAATATCTTCCCAACCATAAGCTGATTTATAGGTAAATGAGTCAGATTTTGCACAGCCTCTTTCCCTGCCCTTGTGCCCTCACTTCAAGCTTTATACCACTCTGCAAATAGATCCTCTGACTTCATAACACCATTATGGATGTGTCAGGTCAGCATTGGATGCCAAGCTAATTCACATGCTGCTATGCAAAAGGCAGCATGTGAATTACCTGTAAATTTCTTTTATCAAAGCTGTAATTAACACAAATCAGCTGGTTTTGTTTTAGGTGATAGGAAAATAATGGATGTTCACTGTTTTGGGGGGTGTAAATTCTGGAGTTTTGCCTTTCTGCTGTTGCCTGGGGCTGAGTAGTGGCGTGGGTGATGGATCTGTTTCAGTGCTCTGAGAGTGGCCACCTAATACAGGCCATGGAGCATGTCCTACAAGCTGCCAGCTGTACCCTGGCTACTGCTTTGTGGGTTTCACAAGGGTTCCACTTCTTCCGCTGCTACTAAAGGAACACAAAGGCTCTGAAGTTCCTCTTCTCTGGCCACCTGTCTTCCTTGGTGTTGGGCTCTCAGAGCAGCCCTTCTGGAGTCCAGGGCTCCAGCTGTGCAAGATATCCTTCTGGAGAGCTTCCCAGCTCAACTCTGGAAGCAACAGCTTGAAACTGAGCTTGTTGTCTCCTTTCCACCCCATTCATTCCTTCCAGACAGGCTGAAAATAGGGCAAAGTCTGCAGAGGATGGTGCTGAATAAACAGCTTTGGAGGTAAAGAATTCAGGTAAAGTAATTTTCTGTCACTTGACAATGAACTGTCCATAATGCAAACTTCCAAAATGCAGGGAAGGAAGACTTCTGGCATGGGGAATGCTGTGCACTCATCTGTCATCATCTTGAAAGGGAACAGGATAACAGCTGGACATCATTCCTTTAGGGAGAAGAAAAAGGAAAATGGTCAACCCTGCAGGAAGCCATCAGGGTAGAAACCTAACAAGAACTATCTGAACACAGTGATTAAGGACAGCAAAATATTTATTTTCTCTTTTTATTACAGCTGACAGAATTATTTCCTACAGGAAGAGTAGGGTTGATGCATGGGTGCAGTGCATTAGCTATGCCTCTTTCAAAAACTGGGCTTGTACATTCAGACTCTGAGAGGCTCTGACTTGCTTATGCTCTCTTTCCCTCTCACACACATCCAGTACTGTCAGTGATTCCTATTCACTGTTCAGTCTCTCTGGGTTCATCTTTTCTCTTGTACAATTGCTGTTTTTACTTCCAGTGCTCTGCAACTACTAGATCAGAGCACAGGCTGTTTGGTGTGTAGGCAGTGCAGATGCTGACCAGGCATAAACCAGAACATTTATGTTCCACTAAGTACCACATCCCTAATCCACCCCTGTCCATGCATCACGTACTGCATGTGCAGCTTCCAGAGCACTGCAGAAATATTTGGCTCTCCTCATATTATGTTGTGCAGACATCTTTCCTTCTGGCATGATCTCATGTTTTGTGCCTTGGAAATGGGGCATGTATAGGGCAGGACAGCTGACTGGGAGGCCAGAGAGAAGAACTCTACAAATTTGACTAAATTAACTCTGAAGGATGAACAGTGAAAGCTGGCAGCTAATTTCTGGTAACTTGCATAGTCCACACTAAAAGCTAAGGTAATGTACAAAGCATAGGGAAGATTTTCTCATACAATTAATTTAATTCCATTAACTGATTTAATGGTTGAGTTGTCAGAGGGAAGTCTAAAACAACCTAAGTAAATATAATTGATTGCCCTTGTTGACTTCTGCAAATTTATTTTTTGATATTCTCATTTCAGGTATAGATTGCAGCTATTAGGAGTATAGGAATGAATCAACCATTTGACTAAGTTTTACATCAGATGTACAGCAAGCAGAAAATTTAAGAACCACTTTTGTGACTTAAGAGACTAAAGAAGCACTTGTTTTATTAAAAAAAACTTCTTTGATGTAAATTCCTATATTCTGTTATTTATCATCCTTATTATTGTGTGATATATGAATGGCATGGTGAAGTCATATAAGGAGCGTTTCTTGATTTTTACACTCAGCTATACAATGTATATATATGCATTTGGCATGCCCAAAACATTAATTATATTATGTTAAGTAAACTCTATATTTTGGGAGAGAGAATTTTACTTGAGTAAAGCATAATAGCCACTAAGGTAATTTCTGTAATTTAGAAAATGCTTCTTTCATGAAACTCTGTTGCTAGTACCCAAAAGAGAAGTGTAAATTATGTTATGGCAAGCTGGTTGCAAAAGCAATTGGCAGTCTATATTCCTCCTAAAATAAGAAAAAATACAGGACACAATGAAGTAACTGGAACAAATAATCAAGTTTTGAAACACATCTTACAGGCTAAAAATGTTAACCTCTAGTCAGTGAAAAGAAGATAACCAGTGTTTATCATCAGTCTAATGATGTTAATTTTCTGTCTGCATACCTATCCTTCCTTTCAATGGCTCTCAACTTGTGTTCCAACCAGGCAGCTTCCTTCAAAATGAAGGAAGTAAAGGACATGGATGGTATGTTCTCCATGGGGAAACTGGTATCTTAAACAGTCAGGAATAATTTTGAAATGGCAGGAGTCTGTAGAACATGTATAAAACACAATTAATGTGAGAGGCTTTAGGAAAGTCACTAAACAACTGCTGAGATGAAGACATTAATGAAACTGAGGGAGGGGAAGCTGTTATTCTTACTAGAAAAAGGCTAATGTTACATCTATCTGTAATCAAGGCAAGAAGGAAGACCTGGGAAGAGGAGCTGTAGACAAGCAGGGCTCACCTCAGCCCTTAAAAAGAAAGATCAGGAAGCATGAATCTGGGGAATCATTTCTAATTACATAAAGATGCAAATACAAACTGAGGGTAAATCCTTTACAAACCTGACTGCAGTCTGTGAGGAAATGACTATGTATACTAATGGGAGGGGTAGGCTAGATGGAGTATTTATTGACTTTAGTGAAGATTTTGACATGTCAGAAGCAGATGAGAAAACTGAATCTCTCTGAGCTGGCAGATGATATAACATGCAGCTATGGCCACAAACTGGAGATTCAGACTGGGCATTACAAAACCATTTCCACCAGGATGACAGTGCAGCACTGGAAGAGGCTGTCTGGGAAGGCGTGGGGGTCTCAGTCCTTGGATGCTTACAGGACTTGACCAAAGTCACAGCTGGCCTATCAACCAGTGCTGGTGGTAGACCTGCTTCCAGAAAGAGGTTGGAGCTGACAACCTTCACAGACCTCTTTTAACCAATGTTTCTGTGGCTGTGTGCCTGCCAGTGATCCTTAGGCAGTGCTTCAGCAAAGGCAGCAGTGAGCTACTCTGAGCTACACCTTCATTACTCCATGTAGCTTAGTGCAGACACATGTCAGGACCGTGCTTCAGACCTAGGCCTTTGCTATTGCCATTGTGACATTCCTGGCTCAACTTCAACAGCCCTTTGTGTGGCTGCAAGGACTGCTGACATTCCCTGTCCTGGACTGCAATGGGCATCCATGTGCCAGGTCAGCCCAGAAAGGAACTGAAGGCTCCCTCTTCCTCTAACCATTGTTATCTGCAGCATCAAAGGGAGAGTGGGCTTCCTCAAGCCTTCTGCATCATCACCCCCTCCTCTTGTGCAGGTTTGCAGGACAGGGCAAGGCTGGGTGGGACACTGATCCCTGCCCAGCTCCTTCCAGTCCCGTGTCCATGCCTGCCCAGCACACAGCCCACCACATGTGCCATGCGCACAGCCCCCGCAGCCACCAGGGGACCGCAGCACTGGGTGGCCCTGAGCACCCAGATGTGCATCCGAGGTTGTTTGGGCAACATCACTCCCTTACTGGGGGGAAAGCTGTGAAGCAACAATGCAGAGAACAGGAAATCATTCACCAGTTTTCTGCACACGTCTCAGGCAATATTTGTGCTGCAACAAATGCACCATTTAATTTTGCCCTACAAAGTACTTAAAAAATTAGTAACAAAGAAACACCATTTTTTTGGTTTTAACTTTGAAGAGGTACAAATAGCTACTTTAGACTGCCCAGATATTGCCTGCATTGAGCTGTTTACTGCAACACAGTGTCTTATTCTTCACTGACTAACTTTCCTTACAGAGACTGCCAAGCGCAAATTAGGTCAACCTAAGCGGCGGTGTGAAATGTAATTTGCCAGAAAACTTCTCTTAATTAATGTTGTTGTTCAGGGTGGGGAGAGCTTAGCTCACAGTGAATTGGTGTAGGGCACTTTGATAGAGAGAGACTCTTTCTAAAGAAAGGTGGATCTAACACCGGGCTTCTGCCCAGTACATTTTGAAATTTTGATTGCAATCTTTCGTGACCAGAGTGAGGACTGTAATTTGTGCCTGTAGGGTGCTCAGCATAGCACTACTAGACTGCAATGAAACAACAAATAACAAACTAATCATTCCTATGGACAGCACCCTCTTGCAACTAGAATCAGCCATTCAAGGTCTTCGGGCACTGTGTCAGAGCCACAGGAGTGCTGGTAAGAGATTGTTTCCCTCCTGTCTGAAGCACCAAAAGTGCATTGCTGCCTCTGCACAGCAGCTCCTGTCGTACTGCCTGGCCAGGACCTGGCATCCTTCCCACTGTGGCTGTGTCCCTGGGCTCAGTTCAGACCCCCCTTGCAGGGCAGGCAATGGACAGATCAGAATGACTTCCAGAGACCAAGCCCCCACAGGGCTGTATGGGCGTCTTAACCCTCAGGTAGGCCTGGGTCTGAAGAGGTCATTCAGTTAGTTTGATACCTCTGAAGACAGTCAATTCAGGAGAAAGTTGTGCTAGCCCAAGCAGGATCTGGATGAAGAGAATTCTACTTTTTGTCATCGAGCATCTTTCACATTCTCTCACCTCTCCCCTGCAGTCAGTATAAGGCACTGACCGATTTTGCTTAAATAAAAGGGAAAACACCAGCCAAGGCTTTCATTTCTGCTGCTTGCTGAGTTTTCACACTTACCATTCATCTCCCATCTGGAGTGAATTAAATGATTTGCATTTTTCCATGTACATATTCTGGTGTGTACTGATGCAGGACAAGTTACTGATTAATAATTCTGATTAATATATAATAAACTGATGAGAATCTCCTGGAGTAAAAGGCTAAATATAGTATTAGTGAGTATAGACTGTAAAAAATATCATACAAGTGCCAACATGGAAAAATATGCTTGGGAAGACCCAACGAAGCTCTAAAACTCAATAATTTTTGTACTGGCTTTGCATGAAATAACTAATTTCTGAAAGCAGTTTAGCTACATTCAGGCAGTATTGCAGTCAAGCTAATAAAGTTTTGGGAGAGGCATGATAATAGGATAATGTATGCAAATTAAAATTCCACTGGGTGAATTCATAATAGTACACAGCAGAACCCCACATCTGTACATAAGTAAAGTCCTTCCCTAAGTTTTAAAATATTACCTCAGTGTGGCGTAAACGTTGTGCTGATCAACCACACAGAGGTTTTTGGGTACTGTTGTCATCATAAGAGTTGCATTTTACATGGAAAATCACATTGCTTTAAGGATAAACCCCCCCCTCTTCTACTGAAATCTCAACATCTGGACAGTACAGCAAGCCTTGGGGTTTGCTGCAGTTCTTATCTTGGCCTGACTTACTGAGAAAAAGTGTTGTCATATATCCTAGGAGTTGGACTGCTCAGTGATCATATTCTCTCAAAAACTTAGAAGGTGCCTGTTTTAATAAATAGTGTGGAAGAGCAAAGCAAATCTGGTTATTAAATGGTAACATCAATGAAGGGTTAAAAATGTTATTCAAGTTCATTAACTAGATATTAACTTATTTAGACTCATTTCAGTTTTGTATAAGGTCTGTGGCCATGGCCACTAGAAGCTTGTCACAAAATGTAATGTTGTATGCATAATTTGAATTTATCAGAGACTACTGTGGATCTAGTTAGCAAGAATGAATGTGGGCAACTTAGAATTAACTATATAAATTCATATTCAATAAGCAGATTTAGAAGGCCTGATCTTCAGAAGAAACTTTGAAGACGGATTCAAAATCACTTCCAGACCCCTCTTCAGGCAGGAAACAGTTGGCTCCTAGATTTTCAGCATTCATTCATAGGTGAAAAAGGAGGATCAGAAAAGGAATGGGATCTTACTGTGTGGTCTGGCCTGAAGCATCTTTATGCCCTGGTAATGAGTTCAGTTCTGTTAATGGAAATGGAAAGACTTTCAATTCAGTCACTTGAATAGTGATTAAAACTCAGACATTAGGAAGAAATAATGAAACTATATTCTGAGAGCTTAAAAAGTATGGTTAAAGAACCTGTTAAGAGATTCTCACCAAAAAAGTCAACATTAATAACTAATTTTGAGTGACCTCACAATAACCTGCTTTCTAATAATCTGGAAGCCTGTAAAAAATGTTGACACAGTGGGCATTGTATATTTAGTTGAGTGAAAAATATTTTACGGAAAATACTACATAGTTGTGCAAAAATAGGCTGTTCTGTGAATACTAACATTAAAAATGCATCCTTATTTTAAAATTTTATTGTTAAGGCATAAATGCATCAAAATAGATGGTAATTGATACTTGTCCTGCAGATTTATTCCTGACTTTATTAGGTTATGTAGACATAGTACTTAGGAACATGGCTTAATGGTGGGCTTGGCAGTGCTGGGTTAACAGTTGGATTTGATGATATTCAGGATGTTTTCCAAATGAAATGATTCTATGATTCTACTTTTATCTTTACAGAAATGCCAACTAAAACAGACCTGTCTTCTAACTGACCACGAGTGAATGTTTCACAGAGAAACAAACCCATTTCTACTGTGATCATTGGCTGTGAAGCAGTTTTGTGCTCACAGCATATACATTTTCCCTTTTATGTAAACCTACCTATCATTTGCATCATCTCTGATAATGTTGTAAAAGCAAAATATATCATATGCTTAGAAACACAGAGCCTCCTTGTTTAAGTTGACAGCCTTTGTATATTAATTTAAAAATCAGTCTTTCCTCAAACTGAGGATTAGCCAGCTACACAATAATGATCAGTTTTGTAATATGTCAAACACGTGTCAAATCTAATAACTGAAGTCTGCCTAAACAAAAGAATGTGTTCAAAAAGATTAGTGGATTATTGAAGGCTCACACAGTCTGATGCCACTTTTCATGCTCCTTGGACAGCTTTTAGCATGTCTCAGCTGCTGCCAGTCAACACGTGCTCTTTAAGCATGGAAAATAATGCAGGAGTTTATAGGAAAGCTGTGCTGATGCTTTGAATGAGATGGCAGTTTGGTGAGCTGGGGATGTAAAGGGCTTTCCTTTCTTATCAGAAGGATTTTCTACAAAGCCTGGGAGAGATCCTGTGCTTCAGTTGAAACAAACCCAGTTAATACATATCATCCCCCTACAGCTACTGACTGCAGCAGGCTTAACCAGCAGATGCTGATGCACTCTCACAGGTTCCTGTCAGGCACTGTACATGCTGCTCCTCACTCAGACCTGCCTTAGAAGCTGCTGCCAGAGCAGCTTCTCCTTGGAGAAGCACTTCTAAGTGATGGCAACTCTCTACTTGGTGTGACATCATCACCACAGCACACTCACATGCTGAGATATTGATAGTTATGACAAGAGGCTTTGAAGGTTTGAGTTAAAATGGTACACTCTGCCTTGCATGATTCACCTGCCTAACCAGTTTTGGGAATTCTGTGTGGGACTGTTGTCACTATTCAAACACTATTTTCCTTAAACTTGAATTCTTATTTGAAACAGGTTTCTGAGGACTGGTGGTACACGCTTTGCAGGAGTCAATTTTTCACATGGCAAATATCTAACTTGTAAACATTTCAGTGCATAGGAAAAACCCCTGTCATCTCATGTGTGATATCACTAATGCACAAAATATTGGGACAGGTGTAATCCCAGAGAGACAGATTTGGATGTGTTTTCCTAGTCACATTTTGCTGTCTCTCCATATTCTGTGTACCCCTGTGAGTAGCTGACATGCAGGTGAGTTGTCATTAACTTGTCTTGAAACTTCAGGGTCTCACCGTGTTGCACAGAACCTGCAGAATGCTTGTAGAAATTCTCTGCAGTTAATCTAAACCTAAACCCACCACTGTTGCAATTTCAGTTTCAGCTACAGTCCTGCAATCCCCTGTTATATCAGGTGATTTTGGGACTATTCTACTCTATTTCTGTGCATGAGGAATTTGCCAAACATGAGATTTATTTAAATATTGCTTAAAGTTTATTTTAAGTATTGCTTTTGGCTTTATTATTTATTAAGTTCAGAAAAGAAATACAGCCACTTCTGCCAATGCAAGAATGGACAAGTTGTAAGATAGTCTACACTGATGCTATCAAGTTCCTGCAAATCACTGATTGCCAGCTTTCATGCTTTCTGTATGCTGCTTTGAAAAATTGACTTCTGAAAACCTGTTTGGCTTAGGTTGCCACAATATTTTTGAACCTTGATTTTAATGTCAATTTTAAAATTTTGTCTATCTGTGTCTCATAGATGGCTGAGGCTGTGGGCAGAATTCTTTCCTTGTGACTGTTGCTGTGGGAGACTGAAGTCTGCAGTGGGTACCACTGCCCAGTCCTTCAGCTGTGCAGTGAATGAAAGAATACTTTTCTGACACACCGATGCAGTCCACATTGTTCAAAACTATGAGGCATTCACAGTTCTTCTGCTTTTCATCTCCCTGCTCCAAAGTTCAGTAAGAGGAAACAGTGCCATTAATTTCTAACGCCAAACACTCTAATTATACTGGCCAGCTAATTACTGATTAGATTGTAAATAGTCCCTATTAGACACATGAAGGAGATCACCTCTTATCACATCCCAGATAAATGCTGCTCAGTCTAAGTGTGTGCTCTATTATCACTGTCTTTAGTTCTCCTCTTTGTAAACCAGTTACTTTGAGCACTGAGAAAGACAAGACATCATTAATTATGACAAAATGTTGGCCTTTCCTGTTGTGAAATGTCTGAGAAAAATACATGAGGAGGGGCCCTGCCTTGATCCTGGGAAAATGAAGGCTCCTCTCTTCCAGTGAGCATCTTCAAGCTGCTGTTGAAGGGGCCACCACTTCCCCTGGGCTGTACTGTGGTCTCATGGCCCTGGTGAAGGAGTGGCCCGAGGCTGTGGTGAGCCACGTGTGCACCAGGCAGCACACACTCTGTAAGTGTGAAATACCTACAATTTTCTTCTATTAAAATTTTGATTTGGTGAAATACAATTTTCCATCAGAAGTAATAAATGATGGATATGTCATTAACAATCTTCTTTAAAACTGCATAAACTCAAATAAACTATTCCTTGTGGTATTAGTGCAATATGCTATAAAGTTCATATTCATAAAAGGATATTCTATAATCTTCATGTTGGAAATTAGCCTAAGCCAACACTCACTACACTAATTGTTCCTTACACTTTGTGCTATCTGACTTCTGCAGGATACTGATGGTCAATAAATAATCATACTCCCTTAAATAGGAAAGTGTTTGCTGAAAAAGTAATGTTCTTTGATTTCTGTTGATAATGTAGGAATAAATCCTTTAGCAGGCAGAACTCTGTCTGAAGTAAAAATTTTCATTTTCTGGACATGAACTACATCATGAAGCCATTAATCATAGTCTGCCATTGAAGGGAGTAAAACCTAGTTTGCTCAGAAGCCACCTACAAAGCATAAGGTGTGATTAAAACAATATATTGTGAAACAAGGTGAGACTAAAACAGTATCTTCTGAAAAGTCTTTGATTCTTTCCCTTTTCAACTACAAACAATACTAATTACAGCAGGGGCAGAGAAGTAAAATAATAGCAATTACCCTAATTATCTGGAGTCTCTGTTTTGTGTTGGATGGATGCTTTAGGTGTGCTTACTATCTGTTTGATTTCATTAATGATATTTCATAAATTATATGCAAATAAAGAATGCAGATGGGAATGATTTCAGATTAAGTATGAGAATTTTATTGCTGACTATCAAAGACCTCCTAAAATGCTAATTTTTTCGACATAGTCCTTTGATCACTACAGATAGTGGATGTTAATCAAATAAAACTCTGACGTTGTTCTTTTGATTCTAAATGGGAAGTTAACAGTAGTCTGCCAAATTTTAATTGTTCATTTGGGCTATACTACTATCACTCTGCAAATCTCAAAGCCTGGTATTAGAGAATATCCTTCTTAAGAAGAATAATATATTTCTGGAAACATTCCTGAATATCACTGCCTTGAGAGCACAAGTATTCCTCACTTATGAGAACTGAATTTATACTTCCTCTGAGTTGTTGTGCTGGGTGCATTGTGGGTTTGCATAAGGCAAGACTGGACAGATAATTTCTAGGTTAGCTGGAAGGTGGGGTGATGTGAACTGCCACAGCTTTCACAGAGCTCTTGAGGTTGCAGAAGTGAGGCCACCACAACGTGCCTGCTTGCTACTGGCCTTGCAAACACCTCCTTTTGACACTCAAATCATGTGGCCAGCCAAGTTATGGTTTATCTAGAAAAAAAGGCAAAACAATAAGGAGGGAAAGTAAACACCCTTGTTGTTTTCTGCCTCACAGTCCTCTGATGGGGGAGCCAGGACTTAGCACCAAAGTATTAAGAAGCCTCTTTGATTAGGTGCTAGGGCTAAAAAATATTCCCTGGAGGAAAAACATTGTAAGAGAGAATAACAGCACTTTTTTTTTTTCCTTTTCCTAGGTCATGCATGTTTACATTGATCAGGTGTTTATTCTGCTGTAACTTGAACGCTACACTAAAACTGAAACAATTATGAGATACTGTTTGCAGAATACCTTCAACATAAACTTTCAGGTGTGAATCAAGATACTGAGGGGGAAAATGCTCATTCATTTCATAAATATTAGGATTTTTTAAAGCATCCTTCTGTATAAAGCCCTGATAAAATACTTCTATGATCATTTTTATGTGGATTTCTCCTGTCCTTTTAAAACCTCAATTATAAGCTTCTAACCTCTTTTAGATGATTTAAGAAGGAACAAAAAACTTTGCAAATGCATAGATTTGTGCAGCCCTGGCTCTACATCTATGCACCATCCCTCCCCCATGTAGCAAAGGGAAACTTCTCAAAAGTAACCCAGAGAGGAATGAGAGGAAGTACCACCACCATCTTCAGGGGTCAGTGTGAAGTTCCTTTGGGAATGGGCCAAGAGGCACTTCAGTGGCTCTGGAGAAGAGGTTCTCTCTGTAAGCAGGTCGGGGTGAGGGTGAGGGGCAGACACAAGATGCTGAGGGTGGCTTCCCAACTTAAGGGCGCCCTTAAGGTGCTCAGAGTGGCTTCCCACCCTCCTGGCACCCAAGCATGCATGTGCCTCACAAGTCAGGAATCTGTCCTAGGGTAAGCTCCTGCCTTGGGCAGGGGTGGGGAGCAGTGGAGTGGGAGCAGTGCCCTGCAAAGGCACCCATACCTCAGCCCGGGGCTGCCTGAGAGGGAGGCAGCAGCCAGTGCTGGGAGGAGGGGTCATGAAATGGGAGAGGCAGGAAAATTCCAGAGGGTCAAAGTTGTGTTGAGAAGATGTGGGGACACCTGTGGAAAAGACTTGGGCCTGGCTCTCCCAGAAATTATTTTTATTATTTATTAGTTCAAGAGCAAAGAGTAAAGGCTCTTCTGTGCTTCCTTTCTTATTTCAATGTTAAGGAGCCACAATGAGCCAAATTAATCTTTAACAAAGAATATTTCCTCCTGTTTTTTCTGGGAACTCTGTCATAATTGTGGTGGTGGCTGGGTGTCTCCTGAGCATGTAGAAAGAGGGAGGCATAAGTCTTTCCTCACCAACCCTAGTGGTACAGCCAGAGCAGCCTTCTGACACAGGGCCTGCCATGCACTGTGCTGAGAGGAAACACTCCACTTTCCGGGACCCCCTGTGCTTGCAAGAGTTCAGATCTTGCTAGATAAACACAAGAGGAACTGGTATTTCATAGAATCAGAGTGGTTTGGGTTGCAAGTGGCCTTAAAGATCATCCAGAAGCCCTCCTGCTATGGGCAGGGAACCTTCCACTAGACCAGGTTACTCAGAGCCCCGTCCAGTCTGGTGCTGAACATCTCCAGGAATGGGGAGTCCACAAACTCTCTGGGCAATATTTTACTTCTGAATGGAAGTGTAAAGCCTTTGCAGAGCTCTTAATTACAAAACAAAAGTTGCAGGCTTTTTGTCAGAAGTGGGCTCTAAACAATCTTTTCAATGTGAGTGGTTCAAAGCTCACCTCCTCAGAGTCCCCCGAGGTTCTGCTTCTCTGCACACACCATAGCAGGATTTCTCTGTCAGAGATTTTGTAGTCTTCAGCCTGGTGGGGAGATTTTTTGTTTCTTTAAGTACACTGGCAAATTTTATAGCCAGAATAAGGAGGATGCTTAAAGTAAGGCTGGGAAAATCCTTCTTTTTTTTGTGCAAAATGTTTTTCTGCCACATACATATATGCAGATACACATCTCCAAATGTGGGGCAGTTCATTATTCCATTGAGCCAGGACAGCATGTGGACCATGGTCTATCACAATTCAAACACCATATTAAGCATTAATTTGTTAACTGGCAGCAATGGAAGTGAATGTAGTTTCTTGGAAGGCTGTCAGCTTGGGATTCATAGTGTCCTTGAAAAGTCCTTCATCAGCAGACAAAGGGTGGCAGGGCTGATGGAGCAGAGGAGGATACCTTTACTACATTTGGATGTGTGCCATGGAAAGTACCCATGGAACAGCAGGGAAGTGCCAGGGCTGACCCTGGGGCACGCTAGAAAGGAAGTGCTCTAGGGGGAGGAGAATCCAGGTGTTGGTCACTGCAAATATGTGCAGTGGTGATCTGGTAAGGATATGGCTGAATATGGGATTGTTTCCTTCAATATCTGTGTTAACAAACACATAGTCTGCATTAGAATGGGAAAACATGTAATAGATAATCAGATTACAGTTTTCAAACAAATCTTATTCTGACTTCATACGCTATACCTTTTACTTTTTTCACTGTATTTTATTTAGGTAGTGTTGAGACCTCTTGTAACAGACCAGGCATCTCTCTGGCACACAAACTCAAAAGATTCCCTGCTTGGGCACTGGGCAAATTTTTTCCTCCTGCATATTTTCTACTGCAGTCTCCACGAAATATGTACGTGCAAAAGACACTATTTGGTCTGTAACAGGGATATAATTGTTGAGAGGTATGATGAAAATTCAAGAAAATTTAAATCTGAGATAATGCTGGAGTGTATATAGTTATTATCCACAATGAATTTTAAAGTGTTGGGGCAAGGATTATCCAGGTTTATTGCAGTTGCACTGCTGGCATGTTAATTATACGGCATACATGATGGTGTAAATAGTGCATAGCAGCAGCAAGCACACAACCTGTGCTAGATAGTAAATGATGCCATGGAAAGAGCCAAAACCCAGCAGGTAGTTCTTCAGTTCACCTGGACATTGTCCTTCCCACATGGTAACAGTCCCTCAAACCTGGCTGAAGTGTAGCTCAAGCTTATTATAAAGATATAAAATCTTAATTGGAAGCAAATTTCTCTTTCCTCTTTTATTCTACTGACAAAAATAGCTGTCTAAAAGTCCATTACTCCTTTAACCATAGTCTATAAATGCTTTTAATTACATCACCTTTCGTGGTATGACATTAATTACAGATATTTAAATGCTGCACATGGCTCAGGTATCACAGAAAATTTTCTCCTGAAGTGTTATCAATGAAAGCATTCATGATAGAGTTACAGATTTATGGCAAATAAATGCTAGCTTTACTTTTGCTATACATTATAAACATATTGAGATGGTTACAAAAATGTAAAAATATTTGTTGAACAAAATTTCCAATACAAAGAAAAGTCTTTTTTTCAGTAGGTCTCTCAAAAAAAAAAAACAGTGGAGAATGGGTGATAAAAGCCATTTTTCCCTATTACTGTTTATGGATAATGTCCCACACACATGACCAGTGCTGGGCAGAAAGATATAAATACATCTGAACTCTCTTGAATAATGTAAATATCTTTCCTTGTAAATTAGGTTTAAACTGGGTATAATCAGGGTATCTGTGAGAAAATAATTGTAAGAACCATCTGGCCATTTGGAGGAAGTAAAATACTAAACTTATGCTTTTCTTGCATATTTGTGTTGGTAAGACCACTCTAAGTCTAATTAATGAGAGGAATTATATAATGAGGATAATTTATCCTAATCCAAATCATCCTAAAATTAAAATAACAAATTATGAAAAATATCAAAATGATCCCTTCCAAGTAATATCCAGTAAGAAAATTTTTGAGATTTACCTTTTGCAATAGCTCTTTTGTGAACAGAAAACATTGGGCTTCTTGTGTTACAGTGCTTATAAAAGGGGCGAACTTTTGATTTAATTGTTCATTTCCAAGTGGTCTTAGAAGCAATTTTCAAGCAGCTGTGTTTCTGTGGATTATTCCCTCAGTGTTGTTCATGACATACGGAATTACTACATGTCACAAATCATCCTGGGACACCACGTATTGTACAGTGCAGATTATTTATTTTGCCAAGTCCAGGTTTTTCTTTCTTAGCTTTAGAATTTGGAAACAATCCCAAAGGTAATAGGGAAGTTTGAGAACCTTCTCTTAAATATGCCTCTTGGCTGGCTCCCTTTCCTGTTTTCTTGGCCTCTCCAGGGACACATAATCAGTGCTACTCATGCAGTCCTTATGAAGTTGCCTACAGGCCTTCCCAACTTCTTACATTTCAGGAGAAAAAAAATAATTGAGTAGAGTGTTTTGAAAACTAGGCTTTTTCTTTTAATTCACAAAGTCTATCTGCTTTACAGTGCTGGATAATGAAGCTACATGTGACTGGTCCCAGCTCTCTCACACCTGCAATGCGAGGGCTTATAAATCAAATGCAGTTGTTTGCCTTGTTGTGCTTCTAACCGGGTCAACCTCCCCCAAAACAAAATTCCAGAAAGCAAAGAACCATAGCAATTGATTGCTGCACATAATGCTTCTCCATCATTACATAAAGAACTTCATAATAATGATAAAAAGCTGGACTGGTTATTCAGGCATTTCACAACTGGAAATAATTTTTGGCTGCACTTAGATGCTTCTTTCAGTTATTTACCTTCTCTTGATTTTGGTACAAAAAGGGTTGGTTTTTTTTCCATATCCCTTCATTTACTAAACCAAACTCAGGCCAAAAGGCATCGATGAGGTCCAGTACAAGAGTTGGATTGATTTATTTGTTTATAATCAAGAGGGAGAATGAAAACTGAGTTCCAGCAACAACTACATGTTTACATGAATTTGAATCTAGAAAATGAATGGCTGTCTGCCAATTTAAAAATTCACTTCTCTTAAATCTTATGGGCTTACCTTAGGTTGCAAATGCAAGATGTGGTTGGTGTGTGTATTCTATTGCCATCTGTTAAAACCAGGTGGGGCAGTTTTCTTTATCTCTTCCACAGCCAATCCTCCCTCCAGTGAGATCTCCTGTTAATGGGCCGGTGACTGTCACTGCGTGGCTGATAAAATTACAGCACCCCACTGGGAGATGCTCTGCCAGGGAGAGGAACCAAGCATTCCTAACTGGATATAATCTGAGGTTTGGAACACTGCAGCAGCCTTTTCCCACTGGATTCACAGAGGATCAGCTTTTTTCCCCAGTGGATTCCCAGAGGAAGACCAGGCCCATCTACACCACCACTGGACCTTCAGAGGAAAACTCCACCGTTCTACAGGGTCATTGCTTCAACAGAACCACATCTGTCATTCCAGGAGGACTGCAGCCACCATTTCAATTGGACTGCTACCAACACCCTGACCAGCAAGGTGTCAGGTCACATTCTGACTCTGTCAGTGGTTTGTTTTGTATTAATGCATTTTTATTTTTATTTTTCCTAGTAAAGAACTGTTATTCCTACTCCCATATCTTTGCCTGAAAACCCCTAAATTTCAAAATTATAATAATCCAGAGGGAGGGTGTTTATGTTTTCCATTTCAAGGGAAGCTCCTGCCTTCCTTAGCAGACACTTGTCTTTCCAAACCAAAACAGGGCTTAAAACTCATTTGTCAACAATAATTTTATTTATGAACATGTATTATAAAAGGAGAACTGTCATTCTTTCTGTTTCTGGAGATGTTTGGATTTCAAAATCTCGCCTCTGTTGCTTTTACAGCTGAAATAAGCACCCTTTGCCTGGATGTCAGATGATGTCCTCCCTAACATCCTGCCTTTCACACCCTCCCCTACTCATATTGTGCAATACCAATCTTGAAAAGAATCAGCTTTGCTTTGAATGGAGCAGAATGCCTCTTGAAAAGTAGCATGTGGTCAGGTAGTGAAAGTGTTGTTACATAATGTGTGCCAAAGAGGTGAATCAAAGACATTTAGGCCTTTTGCAAACTTAGTAGGCACCTCCTAAGCAAGGTTTTGGGCTTTGATCTTCCAGCCTTAGTGGCCTTTTACCACTGTTTAATCTAATTATATCAAACCTCACTGGAGCCAGCCAGAGTCCCACACACTGATCATCATGTGAAAGTGAAAGCACTGTTTTAATTACACACTTATTCCTATATGTGGGCAGATGTCACAGGTGTGGCAGTGACATCCTTCTAATATCTCAGACTCCTCAGTGCAGGAGCCTTGTCAGCACCATCACGGTGAATGCCACGGTCACAGTTCTGGGTGTGTACAAGTGTTACAGAAAACCACAAAATTTAACAGAGTGAGAGCCTCAGTCCAAGACTGCCAGAAGAGCACCCTTCTGATGGCCCCCCAAGCTGAGGTCTGCTGAGATACATGCAGCAGTCACTGAGGCAACTCGAGCAGGGGTTTCATGTGCTCCCTGCAGAAGAACTCTATTCCTTCAGAGCTTGATTTGTGCTGTCAACCAACTCTTTAAGGAAAGAAATTACCTCCCTGGTGCTATCTTGCCAAATCAAGTTCAGCTCTAACAAGAGAAAGCCATGAGGAAAGAAACTCTGAGGTGCTGGGGTGCAGGGATGTGGAGAAGGTGACTGGGAAGGATGACCTACACAACCCAGGGAGATGTAGTGGGCTCAGGCAAACATTAGCTTTGGTTTGGAAGGGGGTTATTGTTACCCAGTGAAAAGGGCATTAGACATTGTCAGGAGGCCTGGATTACACATCCCCTGCATTGCTGCCGAGTGCTGCTGCTGTCTTACTCTGTATTTCCTTGGATCATCCCTCACACTTCTGTTTCCCCTCCCAAAGTCTGACAATCTGATCTGGCTCTTAGGGCTCTCCTGATGCCCTGATTGCCCTTGCACAGAGCAGTCCTGGTCCCCACCTATGCTTCCACAGCAAACAAGGGTGATTTCTGCCCTTCTGAAGGTTTGAATTCACCTGTAGTAGATATGGACACTTGCAATGCCTTTTCTTTCTGTTTTAAATAAATTTCTATTCTAGGAATGAAAGTGTTTATCAAATAAAGACTGAGAGCAAAACAGGAGAAGTAATTAATTTTCCATGTTTTCTGCTCATGGTGGAATTCACAGCCATCAGAGAAGTGAGCCCGATAACTAATAGATGTATTTAACTTAATCTTTTAAAAAGATTTTGAAGCTTTTAAGTAATTTTTCTGAAATTATGTAGTAAGAAAATCACTGATTCAGGAATTCCTTTAAAGGTCTTAAGCAACTGATAAGTTGAACTGAACTGATGAGTCTGTTGCACTCATAATATTGTTCTTGGACACAAAGGAAGCATACCTTATATAAGTAAATCCAAAGATTTTCAGTATAGTGGGAAATGTGTCAATATCTCATTCTGGAATTATTATCAGTCTAGATCTAATTGCTGCTGAAATAGAATGAGAATTTTTTTTTTTACAAAGTCTCAGATATTGTGATATGGTCCATCTCTTCTCACAGGCAACCAGCAGTAGGACAAGAAGACACTGTCTAAAGCTGCACCAGGGGAGGTTTAGGTTGGACATTCAGGAGGAATTTCTCTCCAGAAAGGGTTACTGGGCATTGGAATGGGCAGCCCAGAGAGGTGGTGGAGTCCCCATCCCTGGAGGTGTTTAAGGCAGGACTGGATGTGGCACTCAGTGCCATGGTCTGGCTGGAAAGGTGGTGTTGGGTCACAGCTTGGGCTCCTTGATCTCAGAGGAGGTCTTTTCCAACCTTATTGTTTCTGTGATTCTGCAATACAACTGAAATCATAACACGTCCAGTTCTTAGTAGACATCCTTTTTCTCAGGGTAATGGTCACCCTTGCACTCTTTGCACCTGCACTGCACCTTTGAGTCCTGAAGTCAGCAGCTCTGGGCTGCTGGAGAAGGTGACACAGTAAGTTTTCAGGCTCTGAGTGCCTCTTTGGGAGAAGGTTGTATTGATGCAATTGGTTTCTTCTTCCTCCTTCTGGGATCCACCTGAGGTACTTTTGTTAGTTTGCTAACATACACATTTTTATTTTTCTTCTTTGGTCTACACTATCACATTACATCAGAATTTAATATATATGATGTCTTCTGCATAGGTGAATTACTGTTTCTTTGTTCTGCTTTCCCTAAACACAGTTTAGTGCAGTTCTGTGCTTTATCATCCCACATCTGCCTTTCTCTATGCCATCCCCTGTGTCTCTGCTTCTCAGAGCCTCTGCTGTTGTATCAGACCCATGTTTCTCTCCATCATTGTCAGACCCATGTTTGTCTCCATCATTGAGTTGTTAATTAATATTTTATTCTACATTCATTGGAGGTGAAATTCCTCACCACCAATCAAATGATGCCCAGCCAGTCATCAAAGGGCAGACCCCCACCTACATACTGTTGAGCAGGATGCCCCATGGCACAGAGTAAATGTCCCTTTGGTCAACTGTGTCCCCTCCCAGCTTTTTGTGCGCTCCCAGCCTACTTGCTGGTGTGGTGGTGTGAGAAGCAGAAAAGGCCTTGGCTCTGTGTCAGCACTGCTCAGCAGGAATAAAACATCCCTGTGTTATCAGCACTTCTCAGCACAAATCCAAAACAAAGCCCCATACCAGCTACTGTGAAGAAAATTAATTCTACCCCAGCCAAAACCAGCACAGGTGCCATAAGGTAAAGAAGCCAGAGTCAGTGGGCTTAATTTTCTGTATGAAATAAAATAAACTCCTCAAGCATCCTAAAACTATTACTCTCAAAACTGTTCCTACTGAATAGTCATGACTTTAAAATCACCAATTTCAACTTTAAAAATCAACTTTGTTTATGCTATATGGTTGGTCTGACATTATCTTAGTTGAGCAAGATGGAGCAGTAAGAGCCTGGGCCAGGTATTGCTGGCACACCTTTCTAACTCAAGTTCATCCAGCAAGCTTGCCAACCAATCAAGAGGCCATAGCTCTGAGGACACTGCACCTATTCCTGGGCAGGGCAGGAATTCCTTGTGACATGGGGGGTTCCCAGAAGCTGGAGTGTGTCTGCCTGGGTGAAGTGTGGAGCCCAGCAATCTGGGAGAGAGCAGGGTGTTGCAAGTGAAGATGGAAGAGGATACTGACCTTTGGCTCCCTGGGGCCCTTGGTGAGCTGGGAAAAAATCTGTCAGTGAAAGGTGTTGTATGGTGAGGATCACCAAAAGCAGCTGTATTTATATGCTTATCTTGGAAGTCCATGTTTGAAAAGAATTTGCTCAAGGTGTCAATCTACTCAGATGGAAATAATCAGCAGGGGTAGTGGTGTTTTATTTAAACAATATCCTTGGTTATATATCCTGGGGATTTATATGCTTATATAAGTCATAGAGGGGTTACTTGAGTGAACCAGCCAGTGGCTGATGCCAGAGCTGAAAAAGAGCAGAGGCATTCTCAACCCTGCAGAGTGAGCTGACACTAGGCCAGTGTGCCCTTCTCACTGTCCCAAGGAGAGTACTCTGTATTTTGAAAAGGAAAGTCAGTTCAATGTGGCAAAAGTAAGATAAAGTTCAAAGGCTGTGAGTTGTAGTGGAGCAAATACAGTCTGGAAATGTATAAAGGGAGGGTGCCAAGAGGATGGAGCCAGGCTTTTACTGGTGGTGCCAAGCAATAGGACAAGAGGCAGAGGGCAGAAAATGATGCACAGGAAGTTCTGCCTGAATTTGAGGAGGAACTTCTTTACTGTGGGGGTGACCAAGCACTGGAACACGTTGTCCAGAGAGGCTCTGGAGTCTCCCTCACTGGAGATATTCAAGAACCATCTGGACACAATCCTGTGCCTTGTGCTGTGGGATGACCCTGGCTGAGCAGGGAGGTTGGAGCAGATGACCCACTGTGATCCCTTCCAGCCTGAGCCATTCTGTCATTCTGTGAAATTAATTTCCAAGCAGCAATAGCAATTAATCATGGAAAGGATTTAGATGCCATGAGCTCTCCAGCTTTCATTTCTAAATAAAATTCTCTGCTTAAAAGCATATAACCATTTGGAAAAGAAATCATTCAGGCAAGGCTTTGACCCATCTTGTTTACAATGCAAAATGAAAACATTCCTGATAAACAGTCTATGAATTGATCTATACATTTCCCTCTAGTGGCAAAGAGGCATAGTCACTATTTGATCTCAGGTTAGTAATTAATCTGATGTTGTTTTGGTTTGTGGTAGTTTTTCTTGTAATTTATCCCCATAATTGAAATTACCATGTTCTGGTTTACTATTTGTGATATTCCAGGAAGAGAAATTACTCTCTTTCTCATTCCTTTTTTTTTTTTTTAAGTGAAACATCAGCCTTCTTCACTTATTGCCCCAATGACCTTCTTAAATTCTCCTATTTCAGATTTCCTATAAGAAAAACAGAAATTAATAAATTTTAGCTATCAGGTCTATGAAATTCAGCCTAAATCAAGAAAGGGTGTATACAAAGTCCTCATTGATTTATGATAATGCAGAGATTTTTCATAATCCCAAATAAATCTAATCTTTCTTCTTAACAAAATTCTTTGTTGTTGTATCCTTAAATGACCCACTAGTAAATAAATATATTTTTGTTTATATAAACAAGTTCTTAGTAAGATATTAGCCATAGACATTTGTTTTCCAGCTTGCTCCTTAGCCAGTTTAGTCTCAGTTGTCCAGTGCCCTGCACTAGAGATAACAGACCAAAATGTTGATAAGAGGCCAGACAACAGGTCCTGATATTCCACCATGCAGTCTTGCAGCCTTTAAGAATTTGAGATTTTTGTTGAAATTTGTGTAGATATTCTAATATTTCCCCCCAAACTTTTATTGTCCCAACACATTTTCTTCTGAGGCAAATAGCTACATTGATGCATTTTCTAAATACTTTAACTCAGTTTTCCTGGACCAGAATACGACTCAGTGATTAGGGTTACTTGTGACTGCACCACTGGACTGTGTGGATATGGGCTGAACAGGTGTGGACTGAATTGAAAGGGAGCAAGAGTATGTAATGAGATTCCAGCTAGGAAACCATGAGTTCATTTGACTGGGCTGGGACCCAGATAGAGGGGGGGCCAGTGGATGCCCACTGAGGGGAGGGAGCATAGACAGATGCAACTGGGCAATGTTAGATCAGTGGGAGGGTGTTATGGGCTCCTCCCCTCCAGGCTGGGGTCCAGATTTGTGGAGTCTCTTTTGTTTCATCCCCACCATTTCTCCTGCACATATTTCTGAAAGCCTTCCCTTTGTCCTTGGAAGTGGTGATATCACACATTTGACTTGTGAAGTAATTATTCCCTTCTTTATGCCTGCCTTGCAGGGCTCCTCCAAGAACAAGCTCAGCCATATCTGCTGATGATCTATTTGAGGAACACCTTTCCCAGCCCCACCCTTCTGGGTGTTGATAGGGCAGCAAATTAAAAATTCAAAGCCTCTGGCATAGGAGTGGCTGTTTCAGATACAGCAGAAACTGAAGATACCTCCTCCTATCTCTCTTTGATGGTAATCAGTTGTCAAGACACTGGCAGGTTCCTGCACTCTGTCTAAACCAATGATGTAATTTTTACAAGTAGGCTTGAAGCCCTTGGCAAACCAGCCCTGTTTGTTTCCACATCCTTAAGAGCTCTGTTATTGCTATTCCTGATTGAAATTCAGGGACTTTGGAAATTCAGTAGATGTTAGAGCCAGACCCAGAACTCTGAAGCTCTCTGTTCCTGGACACCTCTTGGGGCAGGGACCTGAGCATACTTCCTGTGCTAGAGCTGGCTTGCCTAAACACCACAGGCAGCAGCTGAGTGACCAGGAACATCTTCTGGAGGGTCGTCCTTGGCTAAGCCATAAAATCTCTCTAAGAGATTATATGACAAAATGTGACTGTAGTGGAAATACCAAGAAAAGGCATCATCAGTGGGTCAAGAGTCTCTCACTTTTCTCCCTTTTCTTCTCTCACAAAATGCTCATGCATTACACAAAATTCCTAAAGCCACCTGCATCCACTCTCCATGTGAAAGAGCTTCTCACTTCGTGCCTTGTCCAGTGCCACATAACTTTTTTCAGGCATGTGATTGTATAAATGAACATTTATCAATTAGTTAATCATCTCTATTACTCAGTTCCTTACCATGACCAGAGACACTGAAATGAAAACCATGTCTAATTCATACTTGCTCAGAGACCCCACCTGCTCTTCAGTGACTCCCTCTAAGGAGATTTTTTTTTTTCATATGTGCTGTCAGTTTTATGCCCCAGGGGGTGGGAATGCCCTGGCATTCCTCTCTCAGGGTAGAGTCACAGGAATTCCCAGGGTGCTCACTGCTCAGAAGTGGTGGGCATGGCAGAGGTTACACACAAGACCAAGATGGAAATAAATGGAAAACTTAACACAGCTATAAATAGGCAGAGCTATTATTTAAACTTCCACATATAGGAATTAGCTGCTTTAAGGACAAACTTTGGCATGAAGATTCTCTAGAGAGGATTACTGGGGAGGGCCCAAATAGCCTTAATTATGTTTGCCTAGTGACAAAAGCCACTAGTTTGCAGTTTAAGGGGTATTGGAAAGGACTCCAAAAAAGAACAAAACATCCTTTTTAAGTCTAATAAATATAAATTGATAAGTAATTTCAGATTATCAAAGATAATCTGGGCAACCCCATCTCCACGGGGAGAGAATGTTTTTCACAGTAGTTAACACTGAACCTAGCAGTAAGATCTGGCAATGTAAGACTGGAGCTAGAAAAATTGCTAATG
This sequence comes from Serinus canaria, assembly GCF_022539315.1. Taxonomy (NCBI): domain Eukaryota; kingdom Metazoa; phylum Chordata; class Aves; order Passeriformes; family Fringillidae; genus Serinus; species Serinus canaria. The sequence continues at coordinate 49,177,093 of NC_066317.1, forward strand.
GAATTGAGGTACATAATTTTAATTGCAAAGTTAATTAAAAATTGGAGGATCTCAATGGGACTGGGACGGATTCTTCACCACCTGAAGTCTTATATCAAGATTGAATGTCTTGGAAACCTTTTCATTATTTCCTCTTGAGATTACTGGACGTTATACAGGAATCACTCAGAAACTCTATGTTCTGTATTTTGTCAGAGGTGTCAACATGGTCCCTTTAGACCTTAACACCTGTGAAAAAAATCAGAGCCATTTTCCTTCTCTGCAATAAGAAGGCATTCCATGACATGTCTGAGAGTATGAATGGAAAAATGTGATAAACTTAACCCAAGAAGAAACATGTGGTTTAGTTGTGACAGGAAATGTCAGTGTTACCAGTGCTGTCAATCAGTCAGTGCAGCACACGAGATCAAGAGCTGTGTTTATACACTGAAGGAAGCCAGTCTCCAAGGTGGGTGACCAGAGGAAAACATGCTCCTTGGGATTACTGCTGAAGGGCAATTGCAGAAGAGGTTCTTGAGGCCTCCATTCTCCAGGTGGGCAGGAAAGGGCAGGCTGGGTTGAGGCTTTCAAATGTTTGGGGACACTTATGTAACACTGACTGACTGCTGGCTTTTACCGTGGAATTTTATATATTTGACTGATGCTTTTATTCATTGCCCTTTTAAAGACAATGGGAAGTTTAGCCATTAGTTTCTGCAGAAATAGGGTTTGCCTCTTCAAATATGTCTAGAAATGGAAACCTGAGCTTGATCCTGTTTTCTCTGCCACTCCTTGAAGAGTAGGACTTTTGGCTCAATAGCAATGTTTTCTGGATAAAAAAAAGTAAGAACATGGTCCCATACTTTAGGTTCACTCTGAAACCATCATAACAGAAGCAAAAGCTGTTCCATTTTCTGGGACAGGACAAAGATTGGGAAAGCAACCCCCTCCAAAACAAACACTGTAATTACAATGGCAGAAGAAGACAGGTGAATAAAGCAAACTGGATCCACCAAATGAAAACACCATGATGCTGTAACACTACCTTCCCTCGCCGATCTCACCCAGTGCAACGTTCACATAAATCAGGCAGGGGTGTGCCTGAGAGGCATTAGCTCACTGAAGACATCTGACCCAGGTCAGAGACTGCCTGATAAACTGGAGCATGGCTGCAGGCACTGGCCTTGGGATTGAGCAGCAACCTGCACAGATATGCCCTGCTGAAATGCATCCAGATGATCTGGTTCATCAGGTCAAAACGATCCCAGCTTCCCACCCCACCCTGTGTCCCACCTGGCTAATCCATAAGCAAGGCTTACCATTCCTTCAGGCTCCTGGTGGCATGGGGCTGAGGAAAGCTGGCAGAAGGCTGCTGGGCAGCTCTCTTACAGGCACACGCTCCATTTCACCCCAGGCAGCAAAGGACACACACACAGGTGGCATTTTCAGAGCTGCTCCCTAAGTCAACATGAGAATCCCTGCTGATGGCAGCAGATGCAGGTGTAGCTCGCTGCTCGGTGCTGCTGTGTCATTCACTGTCCTTGCAGGTGGCAGAGCAGGACACCCAGCACACACTCATCCATGGGTGTGACACTGGGGTGAGATGGTGACGCAGAGAGCACTGCCAGCCCTCAGCCTCAGCAGTCTCAGTTCACCCCCAAAACAAAGGTGGGGAGCAAACCAGTCCAGCTTGGTGCTGAGGGAGGGTGGCCTCCTAAAAGGTGCTAACAGCCTGACCACACTGCCCCGGTGGTGGGAGGAGACTCTTCCTGGGAGATTCTGTCATGGTTTAAGCCTGGCACAATACCAGTGCCCCCAAGAGAACACCTACTTCCCTGGCACCTACTGTGAGATATGATCAGAGACAGAGCAAAGCAGGCTCCAACTTAAGGTTAAAAGGAAAAAAAAAAAAACATTTATTAACCTACAACTACAAAGGAAGACACACAAAACACAATAGAACATAAGATGAAAACCTTCCAAAATTCTTCCTCCTCCCCCCACCAAATTTCCAATTTCATTGCCACCCTTCAGACAATCGATTCTCAGTCTCTTGAGGAGAGAGAAGTCCCTCTTGCGCCACACGCCTTCCATGTCCAGTGCTCTCACCACTGCACATGGATCAGAGCTGCTTCTGGGGTTTTTCATTTTAAGGATACTTTGACCAGTTCCAAAGGGAGCACAGTCCTTCTCCTTCTGGGACACTTGTCCCCCCCAAATTTCACCCCCTGGGGCCGAGGGGTCTCTTGAACAGAGATCGTCTTCTTCTTCTTCTCTTCTTCGAAGTGGAGGGCACCACCACCACCCTCCTCACCCGTCGTCTCTGTTCACTCCTCCACATCACTGCACTCTCTTGGCTCTGAGCCATCGCCTCCCCCTAGAACGCAGTCTCTGTGGCACAGAAACACCCGTGGTTCTGCTGTGGCTACACAAGAAAAGTCCAGCCCAAAGCCACTTCATCATCTCCTCCCACCTAGAATTTTCCTCAACATCTTCTCAATCTCAACATCTTCTCAATCTCATCCACTTCAGGAGGACTCAGCTTTTGCAAGGTTCTCATCTTCCTTGGAGGGGTTAAAAGTCCCAGGCTCTCTGCCGGTTTACTTCGTCAACTCCCACGCCTGGCTGCCCTGCTGGGCACCCCCCCCCTTCTCCTTCACGCCGGGCCACTATCACAGGCACCGGCTCTGTCTCTCTCTCTCCCTCTCCGGGGGGGGGGGGGGGAATGGAGGATGGCTGCCCGAAGCCCTTGCAATGTTCTCCTCCACCCTTGGGCCCAGGCCTGGCCTACCTCTCTCTCCGGCCACATGGCTCCCCTCCCCCCCTGCCCAGCCAGATCTGGGCAGGGGGGGGGTCTGCTCACTCTCAAGCGGGACTCCAAGAGGAAGTTCCCCTGGGAGATCACAGCTTTTAACCCCTGTGTTCTCAGAGGCGTATCCTGCCCTCAGTGGACAAACCAGGTGCCAATATTAAATCTGAACACTGATTGGATTGCCCACACCATCACAAAAAACTTCATTTCCTTTCAAACCACGACATTCCACCCTTCGCCTCTGAGAACACATTTTCTAAAATTATCATCCAAATTACAATAGACAAACTCTACTTAAACAATAAAACCTCTATTAATCTATCATCTTAACCTAATACATTACATGCTTTGCTCTTATTCTTCTTGATCACATCTCACAGTTCACCTTATCACTCATCCAAAAATCGATTTCCCGGTCAGGGAACCAAAAATGTCATGGTTTAAGCCTGGCACAATACCAGTGCCCCCAAGAGAACACCTACTTCCCTGGCACCTACTGTGAGATATGATCTGAGACAGAGCAAAGCAGGCTCCAACTTAAGGTTAAAAGGAAAAAAAAAAGCATTTATTAACCTACAACTACAAAGGAAGACACACAAAACACAATAGAACATAAGATGAAAACCTTCCAAAATTCTTCCTCCTCCCCCCACCAAATTTCCAATTTCATTGCCACCCTTCAGACAATCGATTCTCAGTCTCTTGAGGAGAGAGAAGTCCCTCTTGCGCCACACGCCTTCCATGTCCAGTGCTCTCACCACTGCACATGGATCAGAGCTGCTTCTGGGGTTTTTCATTTTAAGGATACTTTGACCAGTTCCAAAGGGAGCACAGTCCTTCTCCTTCTGGGACACTTGTCCCCCCCAAATTTCACCCCCTGGGGCCGAGGGGTCTCTTGAACAGAGATCGTCTTCTTCTTCTTCTCTTCTTCGAAGTGGAGGGCACCACCACACCCTCCTCACCCGTCGTCTCTGTTCACTCCTCCACATCACTGCACTCTCTTGGCTCTGAGCCATCGCCTCCCCCTAGAACGCAGTCTCTGTGGCACAGAAACACCCGTGGTTCTGCTGTGGCTACACAAGAAAAGTCCAGCCCAAAGCCACTTCATCATCTCCTCCCACCTAGAATTTTCCTCAACATCTTCTCAATCTCAACATCTTCTCAATCTCATCAACTTCAGGAGGACTCAGCTTTTGCAAGGTTCTCATCTTCCTTGGAGGGGTTAAAAGTCCCAGGCTCTCTGCCGGTTTACTTCGTCAACTCCCACGCCTGGCTGCCCTGCTGGGCACCCCCCCCCTTCTCCTTCACGCCGGGCCACTATCACAGGCACCGGCTCTGTCTCTCTCTCTCCCTCTCCGGGGGGGGGGGGGGGAATGGAGGATGGCTGCCCGAAGCCCTTGCAATGTTCTCCTCCACCCTTGGGCCCAGGCCTGGCCTACCTCTCTCTCCGGCCACATGGCTCCCCTCCCCCCCCTGCCCAGCCAGATCTGGGCAGGGGGGGGGGTCTGCTCACTCTCAAGCGGGACTCCAAGAGGAAGTTCCCCTGGGAGATCACAGCTTTTAACCCCTGTGTTCTCAGAGGCGTATCCTGCCCTCAGTGGACAAACCAGGTGCCAATATTAAATCTGAACACTGATTGGATTGCCCACACCATCACAAAAAACTTCATTTCCTTTCAAACCACGACAGATTCCCAAGGGAGAAATGCCTCAGGAGAAGCTCAGGATCTGACCACTTAGAAAAATCAGGTGAAGATCCATTTGTCTTACTTCATATGATGGAAGTTCATTTTTACCAATAATTGAAATGCATTTTCATACATTTTCTAAATAAACATATGCTCACACATTGAGCAGAGCCTTTCCCTTCTGAGCATCCCTTTACATTTCCTCTGCAGCCAGTCAATCCACATCCTTTAAATAAAAAGGATGAGACAAAAAAAACTCTTTGCTAGAGGCAGCTCAGGCTGTTTGAGACGGAAATAGCTGTTGGGATAAGTATATTCTAGAGCTCTACTTTCCATTAGTCTCCAGGCCGGCCATGCTCTCCTCCTCCCCTCACCTTTCTCACGCCCTGGGGAAGCCTCTCTGCCTGCCTCCTCTGCTCCCACACTGACAGAATCCTCACCCTCCATATCCCACACCCAGTGCACATGTCCTTCCTTCCCTTGACACAGCAGTGAGGGAGGAGCTGTGCCCTGGCTCAGACATCCCAGGCTGGAACTCTCTGCAAAGCCAGCTTAGCTAGAGATGAATGCTGTAGCAATATCTCAGGTGAAATCTCTTCACATGTGACAGTCCTTGTGGTCACCTCTGGAAAGGTAGCCCTGTGTTTCTGAGGAACACCCACCAGATATTTGTGTAGAAAAGATCTGGCTGGTCTTTCCCTCACTGAGACATAGCCCAGGGGAGAGGTGGCTCTCCCAGCCAGGCTTTCTCAGGCAGCTTCACGCTGTGATGAGGGGTGAAATCCAGTCCTGAGAGGGGCACTCAGTGAGGAAAATCATATGCTTAAAACCCTTTCAGACTTCACAAAAATAAGAGCAGTCACTGAAGTTACTGGCATAGATTATCTCTGCTGATGGTCCCTGGAAATGCCTGCATGTCCATCTTGTCAGTGGAGAAAACTCCAAGCAATTTCACCTGAAATCTCCCTAAGACTAAAGAGGAAGAATAAGGACAGTGGGAGGTGCATTGGCAGATGGATGGGATATAAGGAAGTTATCATAACTGTATGACATTGGAGCGTGAGAAAGCACCTTTTTATGCAATATCATAAAGAAATTTCAGCAAGGTATGTGATGCATGCCAACCAGCATGGCCCCAGAAGCTGTCCCTGTACCACCTGGTACTGGCTGCCTGGCAAGGAGCACTGTGAGACATTCAGTTTCTCTAGTAATTAAGAGCTTGCTCCTGCCAGCTGCTGACCATGCCCATCTTATGTCCCTTTTGGCTGAAGGTAAGGACAATCATATCTGCATGACAAGAAGCTTTGGCAGGATGACAGGCCATAATTTCATCAATAATATCACATTAAACATTTACATGGTAAAAAAAAATATCTGGAACTGAAAAAAAATTCAACACCTCTGTCCACCAATACACAAACCTCTTCATTTTCTTGCCTTTCTCTTGATCTGGGTTTTGAAAACATGCTGAAAATTGTGGGGAGCCATTCCAGACCCTGCATAATGAAAATGCAGTCTGTGGAACTGATGAATTGCAGCTTAGCTGTTAACTACAGGACATCCAACCTTTACTGCTGCCACAAGCAACCTTCTTGGCAGAATTTGGAGAAAACAGACAATGCTATACAGCAGTAGAAAGACATATCTTTATTAAATACCTCAAGGAGAAAGCTTATGTCTATATCATGCATGTTCTTGTCAAGAACAGTCTGGAGAATTTGAGACAACCAATGGACTCCTAATTTTGAAATGATGTCAAATTCAGAATACAGAAATAGTAATAGGATGGTAAGATCATGTTATAGTCATCTACTGTACAGAGCATCCTGTGGTATTCAAATAAATACATTCATTTTATAGTCCCTGAGAACACATTTGATCTGTGGAGAGTTGGACAGTTAGAGCTTTTGTTAATAGCTTGGAATGTTTTTATGCTGCAAAATTGAGAAAGCATTGAAGTCATTCAAAGCATGGACTACTTTGAGATAATCGGTTTTTTGAACACTCTTGCTACTTCTTCCATTCATTGACTGAAGAATATCATTGGCAGGGATATGGTGAACATGGATCAAAATCCTGGAAGACTGAGATTTCTCAGGTGATATCTGAATCATTGACCAGACATGTGACTGCAGAGATTGACAATGGGAGGAAACTGAAACACACAAATTTGCAAAGCAGGAAGCTGATAGAGCAGGGAAGATAAAAAGGATCTTGAATAATGTAGCAAACCACACAGACTGCAGAAGTAGAGTCATTCAGGCTGAAAACTTTGTGAGTATTGATGCTGTGACATTAAAGCAGATAATAGTACTGGGACTGGAGGGGATCTTGTTGCTTTTACTGTTTCATAGTGATGTGTAAATGAAGATTATTGGAGAAATAAACTTCTGTTCTAAACAGAATGTAAAGGAAATTTTATTGAATAGGTCAGAGACACTGGGGACCACAAAGGAACTGATGAGAACACTTCTAAACATCGCTATGCCTCCACATTTTAGACAGTAATGGATGGTTGGATGGATGACAAATGAGAGCACAGCATAGTTAGTACAAGGGAGACACATCAAAGCTACTGTTAAAGAAAGTGGAAATGGATTAGCCACTGTCTGGGGAAATCAGATATCAGAGCTAGCAGTCAGGCCATGGGACGGAGTCTGCAGGGTACAGACAGAAAAGACCATAAAGGTTTGTGCTAAATATTTGTCTGGCTTGGAAGGATATCAAACATCACTCTAAGAAAAAGATGAGTTATGAGTTATCTCAGAGGCCCTAAGTGTCTCCTAGATAAGTAATATTAGGAGGAGACTTGTCAGGTATGCCTTGAGACAAGTCTGTGAACTGCACTGGGAACTGGAGCTGTGTTAAACAGGTGGGTCATGTGCTCTCATGAGGGTGACCCTTGACTGTGCATTGATGATACAGGGGCTGCCTAATCAATATCTGGTTGAAATACATGGCAACTGTAATTTAGGACTTCAAGAAAAGATAGTTTTTATTTTTTGCTCTGTACTACTACACGGCTGATGGCTGCCAATGTCCAAAGCAATTGTTGTGACAGAGACACATTTAAACCTTTTCTTACCCTGTCACAGCAGTGGCCTCACTTAGCTTTCCCCCTTCTCTCCTTTCAATGACTCTTTTGTTTCTCACTTTGTTCCACACTAGCCAAAATTTTTTCTCAGTCACTTGTTTCCCCTTTACTGTAGCCACTGGCTTCCCTCACTGCCTTTACATAAATTCAGTCATGACCAAAAAGCAAGAACCACAAAGTGGACTTCAAGTTATATGGAGGGGAGGAACAGACACAGGTGAGGACCAGACACAAAGACCTGTGTCTTCACACATGTTTTGTAAAAAATACAAATCACTTTCCTTCATGGAGGGGCCAAGCTTCCCTCCTAGGAATCTACAGTAGAAATTTTTCTCAGAGGAAAAGAGAGAGAAATGTTTTGTATTCCACATTGCATGAAGTTAGCTAGCAATTAGTTGGGGTGAGCTGACCAAAACATCAAAAGGAACTGTATAGAGCACACACAGAGCTTTTGTGTCAAGAACTCTGCAGAGTGATTGCACTGTGCTTAGTGCTTGTGAGTCCAGGAAACCATCCATCTAACCAAAATACAGTCTTCCATCAGGCAGGATACTGGAACTAGGCAGATTTAGAATTATTGACATTTAGAAATTCATTTTCAGAGACAGGCATCAGCCAACAAATGGGAAATATCTAAGGCAAAGAGACTATTGTAATGTGCAAAATAAATAATGCACACACTGAATTATTTATTAATTAATTAATGCTGTCATAAACAAACTTTTACTGCCTAGTCTTTCAAAAAGTATAAACTCATCTAAGTAAAAGACAACTCCAGCTAAAAAGAAGGGAAAAATATTCTGGATATTGAAAGCAGTGAAGTAAAAAATCCTAAGGAATGTTTTTGCTAAACTTCCTACCTTGGGGTTCACAGAGGCTGGAGCTTCCCAGCTAGTGATGAAAAAGATGGTGTCTCTTGTGTAGTGATTTATCAAAATACTTCACAAAGTTCTTAACATACATTGTTAAGAACACAAATTCCTCAGTGGCATTTCAAACTAGTTATCCTAATATCCACTCATCTTTAATTGCCAGCGACTTCACTCAGGCCTTGTTGAGAGTTCTTGTCTCAAAGAGCAGCAGTGGCACAAGTATTTGTTAATGCAAACCTTTTTTCCTTCAAACACACCATTATGGAAACACGTTTCTATGAAGTGTAAGTTTTCTTACCTTAGAGTTGCTTACAGAGAGTTAAGCTCTTTATCTCCTTGTCTGCTAAACTCATAGTCCAAATGATTCCCAACCCAGTCTCAAAGAGAAATATCCTTCAGCTCAATTTTTGGGATCATGGGTTTTGGCTGAAAACACTTTAGAGAACTCTATTCTATTACAAACTCACACAGCAATGCAGGCAAAATATGAAAAGCCCTGAAGTGCAGCAGCCCCAACCATTCCTTGACCCCACTAAAAGTAAGCTTGACACATGAACACTTAGCTGTTCTGGCAGTTTCCTTGGCTGCTTCCTAACATGTTTTCTGAGGAATAGCATCTGGTGGAAAATAGTTTTTCCTCCCACAAAACTACAAGACTTTGAAATCTTTCCTATCCTGAGCTGGACAAAACCCAAGACTTTTTGAAGCAGTTTGTAGAAACCAAGAGATGCCTCACCAGCCAAGAGCCTGGTCTGAGGTGTTCAGCACTGACTGTCCTTCTCCCTGGGCTAGAAGACATTTGTTCCACCTGCCCCAAGGTGAGAGGAACCACCAATAAAGAGAAGAAACAATTATGTCTGCAAAATGAGCAATTTTCTTTAACAAGCATAGGACCTTTCACAGAAACCACCAAAACACATTCCTTATCACTCCCCAACAGGGAAAACACTTGGGAAGGAAAACAGTGAGTGCTGTTCCCTTGGCCTGGAGCTGGCAGGGTATGGATCCAGCCTTGGGCTTTTTTCTCATTCCAGGGGAGGGCTCTAATCCCAACCAAATGGGATGTTATGAGCAAATAGCCTGTTCTGTCCTAGAAACACTCCTCTTTCTCTCCCTTAAAATGAAGAAAAAGAAATTAAAAATAAAAATAAAAAGAGAAAATAAGGGAAGGGAAGGGAAGGGAAGGGAAGAAGGGAAGGGAAGGGAAGGTAAGGGAAGGTAAGGGAAGGTAAGGGAAGGGAAGGGAAGGGAAGGGAAGGGAAGGGAAGGGAAAGGGACAGGGAAGGGAAGGGAAGGGAAGGGAAAGGGAAGGGAAGGGAAGGGAAGGGAAAGGGACAGGGAAGGAAGGGAAGGGAAGGGAAGGGAAGGGAAGGGAAGGGAAGGGAAGGGAAGGGAAGGGAAGGGAAGGGAAGGGAAGGGAAGGAAAGGGAAGGGGAAGGGAAGGGGAAGGGAAGGGAAGGGAAGGGAAGGGAAGGGAAGGGAAGGGAAGGGAAGGGAAGGGAAGGGAAGGGAAGGGAAGGGAAGGGAAGGGAAGGGAAGGGAAGGGAAGGGAAGGGAAGGGAAGGGAAGGGAAGGGAAGGGAAGGGAAGGGAAGGGAAGGGAAGGGAAGGGAAGGGAAGGGAAGGGAAGGGAAGGGAAGGGAAGGGAAGGGAAGGGAAGGGAAGGGAAGGGAAGGGAAGGGAAGGGAAGGGAAGGGAAGGGAAGGGAAGGGAAGGGAAGAGAAGAGAAGAGAAGAGAAGAGAAGAGAAGAGAAGAGAAGAGAAGAGAAGAGAAGAGAAGAGAAGAGAAGAGAAGAGAAGAGAAGAGAAGAGAAGAGAAGAGAAGAGAAGAGAAGAGAAGAGAAGAGAAGAGAGAGAAGAGAAGGAAGGAAGAGAAGAGAGAGAGAAGAGGAAAAGAGAAGAGAAGAGAAGAGAAGGAAAAGAGAAGAGAAGAGAAGAGAAGAGAAGAGATTTTGTTTGATACATACACATCCTAGTGAAAGATTCTCAAGCCTGACCAGAGCAGGCAATATCTAATTAAAAGCATCTGGCTGCAAAATTCATGATGAACTCTGTTTGAAAACTGCCATTCAGAGGTAGCTCTAACCACTACCACCGCTCTCTCCAGGCTCCTCCGTGTTTGTTTTTCCATTTCCCCTGGTAAATTTGCACAAGGGTTCAAGGTCTGCTGCCGTGCGCGCACCTCTGCCAGCCTTGTTTCTGTGACGCGCACAGGGAGCTCCGGGGTGACCTTTGCAGTCCCGCTCCATCCCCTGCCCTCGGCGCTGCCCGTGCGCAGCCCGGCCCGAGGAGCGGCCTCGGGACGCGCCGCCGGAGCGGGATGCGGGATGCGGGATATGGGGTGCGGGATGCGGGATGCTGCCAAGGGACTGCCAATCTGATGGAGCAATGCGGAGCTGCTGGGGCTGCCTGACCCTCCGGGACAGTTTGTCACTTGGCCCCGGGCACGCAGCTCTGGGCGGATATGATTTCTTGGCTTTGCCCCCAGCACAGCCTTCCTGCCAATTGCTCCGCATTTGCATTCTGCTGGCGCTCCCGACAGAAAAGGCGCTGCTGCCACCCGCGCCAGCCGCACCTGCTGGTGGGTCACAGTGGCCCAATTCACAGCGCAAACCTTCCCAAACCTCAGCCTCCTACTGCACCTTCTGCAGCTGCCTTGAGGAGTCCTGCGTGGTGATCCCTCCCTGTTCCCTTCGCCCCTCTCCCAATGGCACATTGCACAAGTCAGCCATCCAGAAAAATAATTTTAAAGTCTGTGTTAGCTACTGTTCTAAATGTAAAGGGGACAGCAAAGGAAAGAAAAAGTCCTACTTAACTTTCAGATCCTTGGTAACAAAAACTTTGTTGATTCTATAACTAAAATATTAGGGAAAGACCATCAAAAAATGAGATTTCTTTGGATGAATAGGAAGCTCTGCAGAAAAAAAAGAAAAAAACCCACAAAATTAGAGTGGGATAAAACAACTAGAGTGGGATAGACAACTAGAGTGAAGTGAAATCCACAGTGGGATCAAGTGGTTGGCAGTGACAAAATTAAGAAAACATAGCTGAAGAAACACAGTATTTTAGGCTTGATTTTCATTAGTAAAGCAAGTGTGCATGGAAAGTAATCCAGACTCACTGTGCACCAGCTGCTCTGAGCCAGCGCAGTAAGGACAGCCCAGGCACGGGTACAAGCTGTACACAGCCCTAGGGCACAGTCTATCCACAAGTCACTTCTGTCTGCACTTCACACCACAAAGGCAATGCAATTACATGTGCTCTCGCTTTTCCTCATCTCTTTTTTTTGGTTTTCTGTCTCCTTTTCCTTAAATTCTCAGTCTGTAACTTTAAAAAAGCATTACATCACTTAGTACAATGTAATTAGCTTAAACAAGGGAAATCAAATTTACTAGGAGGAAATCCTGGTTTTGCTGTAATGCTTCCTGCTTGTTCTGGATATTACACTCAAAAAGATCAGAGGGAGAGTACCTGTTTCATCATCAGTATGTTTTTCCTTAAAAATCTCTGGACATCAAATGTATGCATTTGCTTCCCTAATCATCATTTATTCATAGCCTTACTGACTGGCATCTAATGACATCAAAAAGTCAACTTTTAGCACATGACACACATGGTTTAGCCCCTTCCAGTTCTTCTGCAGGAGGTTTACCCCAATGGCCTACACCAGTTTCAGTAGTGTTGCCCTCTTCATTAGCCCACCTTTTTCCTCTACAAGCTTTCTTCCCTCAGTGCTGCTCACATTTCAAAGCACACAGATGCTACGGGTGAGGAATTCAGCTCACCTACCCATCCTTTACCTGCTGCTGGGGGCTCCCCTTGCTGAAGAGGCTCAAAACAGGTGAAGCAAGGATTCCCTGGGGATAGGAACTGAGGGAGCAGTTTCTCAGCATCTTTTGTAGAAACCCGTTGCCTTGGAGTGCAGCTTGCAGCTGGCCAGCTGTGCTGCTTCAGTGACCCATGGAGATTTGGAATGTGCCTCTCTATCTCACACCAGTGATGGGAGTGCAAATAGACCCCTCTATGCTGGTTTATTAGGGGCAGCAATGCAGGGAGCTCTGCTCCAGCTGCAGAGCTGACCAGAAACAGGTGTTCAGCCTGTGGGAAGCCAAGACATGAGCTTATGTTAGGCCATGGCTCCTTTGCCAATTCCATGAATGGCCCAAGAAATTTTGTTGGTGTCACCCTCTCCCTGAAGTCAGCTTGGTTGCTTGTAGAGAGGCAGCACAGAGTCTCACCACACTTGCTCTCAGGCAAAGTGATCTCAGCTCTATCAGTCTGCCTTTCCCAGAGGTGTTTCCTGCTTCACCTCACCTCATGTGTTTTGTTCTGCACAGACTATGACAGGATGTATCCTATCCCCCACTCTGGCTGTCGTGCTGTGCTCCAAGGGGCTGTCCCTCCAGGATGAACAGGCAGTGACACAGGAGAATAATCAGGGAGAACAGCCTGTTCCAATCTGTATCAGCCATGTCCCACTGGTGCCCAGTGGCTCTCACATGTTGATGCTTTTCTCAAGGCCCCCTCTGGTCTTAAGAGATATTCTCTGGATCTGCCACCCCTGCTCACACCAAAGACAAAGCTAGGGAATTTTGGAGGGTGCTGCTCAACAAAACTGGACTCCTGCCATGCCTTGCTCAAGCCCTGCCCTGTTCACATATCCCTGGACAGTCACGGTGGCCCTATATCAGGCAAGGGGTGTTTGCTGTCCAGGGTGGCCCTGGCCAGGCTCTCATTGCTCATTGGTTCTTCATGTATTTCTCTTGTTGCATGGGAAAAAGCATTAGTCTCATTGTTCTTGGGTGCTTTTTTATAGAAATACATTAATTTGGACTGAGGAAGTTAATCACCTTTTGCTAAAAATAGGGATGACTGCAGTGCAAACCGAGCAGCCAGATAGATCTGTGGTGATTTAGTGTTAGGGCCCACTCTTGGAAGAACAGCTAAATATTCCAGCTTTCCAAAGGTTAAGATACATGTCTAATCATGATCCATTTAAAGAAAATAGTTCAGACATCTAATACACAGCCAAAAGTGAAAGGTTCTCCTTAAAGACAAGCAGACTGCTGCCCATCCCAATGTCCAGCACCACTCACAGCCCCCCCAGCCCTGCAATAACTTTCAACATTTTTTGTCTCTACAGCTGAGCTTCTTTGTCCTGGCTCAGTGCCACCATGCTCTGCCACTCACTCAGTGCCACTCACTTTGATGAGTTTATGCCCAGGAAAGGCAGGGCTATTTCAGGGTAAGAGTGCCTGAGTGGGGCTAAAGGACTTCCCAGCACCCATCTCCATTCTGCCTCTGCTTCTGCAGAGCATGGTGAGCCCAAACAGAAACATTAAACTCTTCATGTTCCCACCACTGTGCTTATAAAGAGAGAAAAATGGGACATCCTCTTCAAGGCACTTGAAAAATCTGCAGATGAAAAGTGCAATAGAAGAGCAGAGAAATGGAATAATGCTTTCTAACTAGCACTTTGGGAACAGAGAGATGTAAAATTGCTGGATTCTAATTTGAAGTGATAAGTTGAAAACATTAATTTTTTTCTAGGTAAGATTTTTAAAAAATTGTCAAATTACAATAGGAAGTATTAAAATTCATAATATTGAAGGATTATGAGCATAATAACATGCACTATGACACAAACATCTTACTGATGTCAGCTTGAACAAAAATCTGCATTTTCAGATCTTTTTCTCTACATGTATCTGGAAACTGAGCAGTGACCCAGCAGCTTTGCCATGTGGCAGTGATGTGAAACAGGTTCTGCCCCTCACACCTGACCCAGAAGAAAATTGTGAGGTCAAATATTGCCTTACCTCTGGGAGTCTGACATCCAAGACATTCCGATGCCCCAGAATTAGATGGAACAGCAGGTGCAAATAAAGAAAAAAAGCAAAGGAAAAAAAAAAAAGGAAGATTTTCCAGCTCTCTTGTGTATTTTCTCTGGAAAAAACACATTTAGGATGCTCTGCCAACAGTCAGACACTTGCATTGTGTAAGGCTGACTGGTCCTTGTGGATTGCTGTCACCAAGTACAGACAGAAATTTGTAATGTGTATACAAGATGGGCTGCCCAGAGATTTGCTTAAGGGTTTGTTCTGCAAAGCATGTCAGAAGTGCTGTTCTCTTTATGCATCCAGATAATCACAATGTGAAGAAACGAACAATATAATGATATTATTGAATTATCTTGTTATGTTTGTGACAGAATATTGTGATAAAATCAGCACATATGTTGTGGTGTGGTGCAGACTGGGCAAGCACGATGTACTCAGCCTTCATCCTGGTCTTTGGCCTTCAGAGGCAGTTTTGGCACCATTTAGCAGCTTTAGAAATAACATCACCTTTGCCTTCTTAAACTAAAGTCTTTCTGACCTTGTGTGATTGCTACTCAGCTGGGGACTGAAATAGCCACAGCCAGAAGAAGGTGCCTTTGGTGGTTAAGCCAGCAAAAGCAACCAGGGTAACCAGTGCGGAATGCTTGGGATGCCCCCGATGTTGCAGCTTCCTGCCTGGACAAACGAATACAATCTGAGCCCAGAAGGATATCAGATGTGTTAGCTCTGATTAAAACTGTTACCTCTCATTGTAAATGCTCCTCTCTAGATAAGGCACAGGCACAGGCAGCTGGCAGTGCCCTTAGAAATGCCTGCAAAGACTTCCCTGAGTGAGAGATTCATCTCATGTCCCTTGAGAGAGGGATAAACCTGTTTCTCTGATTTAAAGCAGAACTGACAGTTATCCATTATTCCATCTAGCAAAGAATAAGGAATACGATCCCAAACTTGAAGCAGAGGCATTACCTTTTTCTCACCCAAACCAATGGTGCCTTTCCATAACCATATCAACAGCCATAACAATGTTTGCAGCCAAGGCTGGATTAATTAATTAGTAACAATTAATGGAATCACATTGCAGAGCCATCAAATTCCAGAATTGCTTTTTAAATTGAATTTCTTTTGAATTTTCCTAGGAGGTACCTTTCTTAATCTCTTGTTCCAAGTGATAGGTGAAAAGTCTTTTTTTAAACTTCACTATATTACTAAAAATAAAACTAGCAGAGATGAACTTTGAAGTATATGTAATTGAGTCTCATGTGATCAGAGGATCCAGTGTTGACAAGGACTCTCTTACTTTATGTAAGTTAAATGATGATATTCTCAGCCAGTGCTAGTGGAGAGCTGGTTATTGTTTGCAAACAGCATAAATCTGCTCTTGATTTGTAACACTGGTGGGTCACCTCAAGAAACAAACTAAGCTAATTTTGGATTTGGATTTTTAATACATCGGTTTAGACCTGTCAGCACATTACAGTAAAATTTTATGTTAAGGATTTCACTGAATTTTATGACAAATCCTAACAGAGAAGCTGGAAACCTTGGGTTTCTAAGGTGGAAACAGTGTTTAGCTTTAATGCTATGTGCTATTTAAAGACTTTAAAAAACATTTTCCAGAGCTGCACTGGCCTCAGATATTGCCTGGGAGCGAGCCTGCAGCTGTTTGCTTACAGTACACGCTGGAACTGTGCTACTTCCTGGGGGGCAAGTTGGCCCCTTTTTGTTTCACGGCGGCTGCATTTTGCTGAACGCAAATAAAATAAATAAATAAATAAATAAATAAATAAATAAATAAATAAATAAATAAATAAATAAATAAATAGCGTTTGCACGACCTTTGGTCCCGAGTGCAGCCGCATTCCCTGTGAGCACTCAGGAACCTGTCTCCTGCTCCTGCTGCTGCTCCCAGCGCTGCTGAAGCTGCCCAGCAGCCCTGGCACCTGCCTGTGTGCTGCAGAGAGCGGGGCTGTGCTGGCATGCCAGGCTGCCACCACCACTGCAGGGCTGCCACTCCACTGCAGGCACATCGCTGCATGTGCAGCCAGCACTGCAGGCACACCGCTGCATGCGCAGTCTCCACTGCAGGCACACCGCTGCATGTGCAGCCAGCACTGCAGGCACACCGCTGCATGTGCAGTCTCCACTGCAGGCACACTGCTGCATGTGCAGTCTCCACTGCAGGCACACCACTGCATGTGCAGCCAGCACTGCAGGCACACCGCTGCATGTGCAGTCTCCACTGCAGGCACACTGCTGCATGTGCAGTCTCCACTGCAGGCACACCGCTGCACGTGCAGTCTCCACTGCAGGCACACCGCTGCATGTGCAGTCTCCACTGCAGGCACACCACTGCATGTGCAGCCAGCACTGCAGGCACACCGCTGCATGCGCAGCCAGCACTGCAGGCACACCGCTGCATGTGCAGTCTCCACTGCAGACACACCGCTGCATGTGCAGTCTCCACTGCAGGCACACCGCTGCATGCGCAGCCAGCACTGCAGGCACACCGCTGCATGCGCAGCCTGCCAAACCCAGCCCCAGGGAGCAGGGGAAGGGCAGCACAGCTGCTGTTTTGCCTCGATGGAACCAGAGAGGTTTTCTAGCACCATGGCAGAAGTGGTTTTTTGCTCCTCTGTCTCCATTGCCATAAAAGGAGGAGAAGAGCGCTTTTCCACTCCCCAGAAAAACTGTGGCTAAAAACAAATGAAGGATTTTGAGTCACTCAGTAACAACGATGGATATCAGATAGCATAAAGTAGGGATCATGCTGTTTGTCTTCTGCATTCTCTGTCAATTGATTCATTGCTTTCAGACCTTTTCAAACTTGTTTCATGAACTAAGACTTCCACAATCCTAGTAATTACAGTATACACAAAGTTTTCATCAAGACCTTTTCAAATAAAAAATTATTTATAATAACTAGAAACTTTTTTATTTTCCAAGTTATCCGAAGAGAATTTCTTGGACATATCTCATGGCTTCCACTTTCTTTCAGAGTTTTTGGCAAGGAAGCTCCTTTGAACACAAACTATTTGAAACAACATTACCATCTAGTGGAGAATATGATCCAGCACTGATGTGAATTCCTTAATGCAGAAATGTACACTGTGTGACTGCTGCACAAAGGCTGTTCAGCACTTCCTAAATGCTGAATTAGGAAGTCAATTAAATACTCATTTTGAAAATCAATGCTTGGAGTTAGCGGACTGGTTTAACAGAGGAGTAAAAGAGTCTTTCAGTCATACTGTAGACCAGTAATATTAGAAATGCAAGAAATCAGTATAAGAATCTCTAGATTAGTTAGTTCCCTAAGATTTTCAGAAGAAAACTTTGATATTCATTCTGAAAAAGCTGGTTACAGGGCTTTCACTTCCTGCACCTCTACCCTGCCCTTCCTGCACTTTCTCTCTGATGCTCAGTTTGTTTATTGGGTTTCTCTGCTGTTTCCCACCAGTTATTTCCCCTGCACAGGCTTTGGTAAAACAGCCAGCATTCAGTGGGGCCTCCACAATGAAGCACAGCTCTAGGAGTATGCAGGACATGAAACAACTCTCCTAAATCTGTCTGGTCTCATCTGTGTCATTCCTGACTTACCATGCTTCTTCCCCCATTGCCACATTTACTTCAGCATTGTGGCTGAAACCAGTTTGAGCTCTAGACTTGGCTAGTCCTCTGTGGCCTAAACCCCTCTGATTTAGGTGAAAGTTAGCTGTTAGGAAAACACACAATCCTCTGGGACACTAACTTTATACAGTGCTCAAATGTCAAAGGAGAAAGCTTGACAGAAATATCAAGGCCAATGGCTGCTTTTAAATCCATCCAAGATGAGGGCCACACTTTCACTTGTAGAAGGTTGCCTAGAGGAACATGCACACGTGTGGAAAGTCATAGTGGGAACTTGGTTGATCTCCCCCCCTTTCCCTGCTGCTCTGCCCAAGCCCTGGTATCACTGAGGAAAGCTGCACTCGTGGGAGTTGCTGTCTGGAGGAGACGGAAGCGCTCTGTGCAGCACAGCCGCAGGGGTTGCACAACACTGAATAACAGCGTTACAGCACCTCCTGAGCTTGGGGTCACAGGAGCTGCTTTGCTTTGGAGATTACAGGCTTAGGTCTTAAACTCCTAAGGTAATAAACACATTAAAAAATAAACCAGGAGCAACAACAGAGCCCCTCCCCCAGAGGCAGTTTGTTATCTGAGGGTGTCATCCTGTTCCTGTTGGAATCGATGATCAAATTCCTCCCTGGGGATAAATTTGGGTACTTGAATATCAGGCATTAAAAGGAAAATAAAATGAGACAATAAAATATCAGTCAAAAGTTTTGTGAGTTTTCATTTAGAATCAAATTCTTTCTTTCTGATAAGATGCAGCAGGGTAATACTTCACAATTGTTGGTGTTTCTTCAGTTACATAGACGGAACACAGTAGATCTGAGAGACAGAAATTCCTTAAAACTTGTAATTAAGAAGATCATTACACTATGCCCAGTGTAAATTGAAATCAGCCTGACTTTTGTGAAGGGCCTGGGTCTGAGACCTGTTTAATTTTTAAACCTTCTTCAGTAACAGCAATGGCTACATACCCAGGCTAATTGGCTGAAGCTTTATAATCTTTTTGCAAAAGATTGTTAGAGAGACCTGGAAAAAGCTCTTTCAGTACAGTCAGAAAATAGGAAAAATGGCCAAATGAATTAAGGCAAGGGAATGAGCTTGGCATTTTCTTTGTGGAATATGCAGTACATCTTTTCACAATTCCATTTAACCTCCATAACTGGTTTTTCTAAATTCCAAATGAGGCCACTTTGGTATCCAGTGACAACATTAGACTGGATGTGTGGGGGCTTGGTAAACTAACACAGCTGACATCTTGTGAGCACTTGCTTTCAAATGTTGCTTGCTTTTAAATGTTCTCCTACCTTTAAAAAATGCAACACAATCTGGTCTTAGACCAGTGCCTTGCTCATCTATGTAACAATGAGGACTGGAAACAATACTGGGAAGCTGGGGAGTCATGATGTACATAATTCCAGACTGGAAACTTCAGTGAACCTTGCAAACCTCCAAAGTGGAAAAAGAAATGCAGGTATAGAAGATTTTTTGCACAGATGTTTCAGAAGAACAAGCTTAGGAAGATTTCTGACTGGTCTTGATTCTTAGAATGATACTGTGTCCTGTGGAAAAAAAAAGCCTTAATACAGTGGAAATTACATAATTGGGAATGAATAATCTATGCTATAACTACAGAATAAATCTTGGGATGATCAAAAATGACTGAAAAGACCTTAGGAGCCACGACCATTGCCAGCAAATTTAACATGAGTTCCCAGTGGGTGCTGAAGCAAGAATGCTATCTAAAACCTGGAAATGAAGGACTAACTAGGGGCATGCAGAAGACCATAAGAGGGCCATCTCATACAATTTCTGTGCCTGTCTTCCAATAATTATGAAAGGTGAAAGGTGATATGGAAGCCCACAACGTAAATGGTCAGGGGCTGGTAAAATGCTTCATATTGCCTGAATGCTTGCACTTTAGTGAAGAGAAGTCTTAAAGTTGACCTGAAAACACTCAAAGCAAGTCAACATGGAATGGTGTAGGCTGACATGAGTGAACTCTTTCTATAGTCCAAGCTTGTTGGGCACAGGCAAACTCCAAACTGGGAATTATGTCCTGAGTTTGGGACTGCACTGAGCTCAAACTAACAAACTTGGGCAGGAAGAAAAGCTGTAAGGTGTAGGTTCTGGGTAAAATTAACTACCTCTTTTGGAAGGCTTAGTATATCTCAGATCACAGACAGCTTTTTGTAGATCTGCTTCTTGGGAATTGTGGAGATAGCCAAGAATCAGGAGTGGAAGGGAGGAGCTGAATTTGGAACCATTCATCAGGAGTGGTAGGTACATGGTCTAACTTAATCTTCTTTTCTGACTGAAAGAGCCAGATCCTGTTATGCATAAAAGCTTCCAGACTGCCCATGCCCTTAGTTTCCTTAGGGAAGAGGGCTGGCAGTGCCAACAATTTCTGGGCAGAAACTATGCTTGGTAATGAAGGAAGTCTGGGAGAAAACATAAAATCTTTCAAGAACTCCATTCCAATGGTTGATCTGCCTCAACAACAACAACAACAACAACAAAATATTTTGGCTCTGCAGGGTCTTCAATGTTTTGTTCTTGTTTGAACAAAAGAAGGGTCAACCCTTCTAGATCAAACTCTCATGGAAAGTGGAAGAGTCATCATCTCTTGACACTTGCTGGATCATATGCTGCTGGTTTTCCAGAATAGATACTTCACCAAAATGCACAGGACTGGTGTTAGTACAGGGCCAGTGACTCTTGTGGACCTCACACCTCACAAAAAAAAAGTACCTTAGTCCCCAGTGGTGTTTCTCCTCTTGACTGTTTGGCTCATCAGGACAGAGTGCTCAAGTGACAGACAACAGAGCTTGCAGATATTCTGCTTATGTCTGCGTTGTGTGCATGTCCCACCTTTATGTTGCAAGATAGAATAGCTGGTGGGAGGAGAATGCACAACAGGGAAAGTATATAATAACCTTCTCTCTGAGAGAATTTTTAGTCACTGCAGTAACTACAAATTCCTGAAATTCATAGCCCACAGCAGTGAACTGTTGCATGTTTTTTGCTGGGATCTCTCTGGAGGTCACACAAAGGGTTGAGTAAATCCCTGCTGTCAGCTCTTTGCTTCTGAAACTCTCATTTCCTCCTCTCACATACACTTATGTTCCTTTAATCATAGAACTTCCTATTTCTTTTTTAAGCAAAAGCTGACAATGGAAGTTTTTATCTTTTGTTGAGGCATGAGGTTTTTAAAAGGGGAAACAAGAATTTACTGTACTTGCAACATAAACTCAGCAAATAATAATTCACACAGATCCACTCAAATGTCCAAATATATTCCTTAATTTGTCCACAATTTTAAGCAACCATTGCCTTAATTTGTACCTATTTAGTCAAGTCTTTTAACCATTATCCCCAGTTAAAAGAGTATTGCTTTCTGGAACTGAGATACTGGAACAAATAAGGAGAGAATCTGAAATGCTGGGTTTTTGTTGGTTTTTTTAAAGTTTTTTTGGGGTTTTGTTTGTTTGTTTTGTTTTTTTTTCCTTTTAAACAAATGGTAATAATTTTGGATGCCTAAAGATGTTCTGAGGATAGAAGACACTGTTTATGCCTGCTGGATTTAGGCTAAAACGGACTTATTTTTCCTACCCTATATGGAACTTGGCAGCTACCAGAGTATGGGTAATGGCTTGCTGTGGCACCTTTCATGCCAGCCAGTGTATCTAAGGCAGCATGCAGTAACACTGAAGTCAGCAGTTATATATGACTCCATCACTTGATCCTATTAAATCCTGCAGGAGCCAACTGGGCCATCTGGAGTCTCTGCAGCTACAATTTCTGTTCAGACATGGTAAAACACCTACATATGTTCTGTCTCACCATCCTTTTTCTTGTTTTCCTGCAAAGTGAGGCATTAAAGCAATATTTCTACTTCTTTGACATAGTTTAATAGTTTAATGCCAAACAATGAAGGTTAAGTTCAGAAACATGACAGTCAAACAATAAACCCCAAATTTGTGAGCAAATAACTTTCTCATTAAACGTCAGGTAAGGTGGCAGGTATCACCAAAAAATGGTCCCAGCAGGGGCTGCATAATAATAGATCAGCATCATGGACTGCCTTGGTGTAAGCTCCAGAAAAGTTACATGTTCTAAGTGTCTGTTGGTGAATTTGCTACTTAAATTATTTGGTTTCTAGGTATTATGGAAGCTTGTTCTCAGCATGATGAAGATGTCAGTGCATCCCAAGGATACGCCAGAAGCTCTTGGAAGATATGGAAGATATTTTTGTATTAACAAGTCTTCTTTTATTTTCTATTCTAGCAGGTCATTCTGACCAGATGACAATGTTATGTAAACAGGTCTTACTTGACTTTCTCCATGGCTTGAAAAGAACAGAACACTTTCTTTATCAGAAAATCCCTGCTGACACTGAAGCCTGCCTTTATGAGCTCCATCAGGGACTGAAAAAAATCTGAAGGCTTTCTGAGGCTTATCCCAATTATTTCACTATGCTCAGATTTGTATTGCCTCTCAGTCCCATGGGTATTTGCACTCACATCTCTTTAGGGTACGTCAGACATCCTACTGCAGGGCTTGAAAATGTCATGCCTTTATCCTGTCTGGCCCTACGTGCCTTCTTATCAGTCCATCTCTCTCCATTTTTAATAAGCATCTTGGTTTTTCCTTCTCTCAAAAATGAGCATAATGTCTGTTAACAACTTGCTGGACACTTTTCCTGTATAGAATGAGCTTCAAAGGCTCAAGAATGATTCTGTACTTACATACTAATTGCATTGCTATTTTACCATTTGCAAGGTTCACTGTTCCTCAGTATTTGCCTGTTACCTCAGTCTCTAACCACTAAAACCACCATTTAAGATTCCTTATCAAAAAATACCAGAGACAATTGGTGTATCAGGCCATTAAGCACTAAACAACATCCGCATTTCAGGTTTTGTTTGTTTTGCAATCAGACTTTTTGTGATATGCCCTAAGAGAAAACTGTGAATAATGAGCTGGGAAGACATACATGTACCACTAATCCCACCAAGAATCCATGACTTCATGAGCTCAAAGTCCCAGCCAGCAGTTGACTCTTGAAGCTACTCAGCTCATCTAAACTAGTACATGGAAGAAATGCTCTTAAAGACAAAGACTGCCTTGGCAATTTCAAACATGCAACATTACAAGAAATGTCACTATCTACAGAGCTGACAACATCCCAAATGCTGGAAACACAGAAAAAGAGACTGTAAATAGGAGTGTTTTTAGTATTCACTCATCCTGTAACAACTTTTGAAAAAGAAATCTGAGAAAACTGAACTTGAAATTTCTTAATGCTGGTGAAACCGTCAACCCCTACTCCTTCTTCTCCTTCCCCCACTTCCAAAAGAAATAGGGCAATAGGATGAACCAAACTGTAGCACGACTTTTTTCCTGAGGACTATCTTGATTAGAATGACTTGCACAAAACTACTGAGAAATGGAAACTCACTGCCTCACTAGTAACAGAGGACCAGACAGATACAAAAGATAATGATCATATTCTGCTTTTACCTAGAAAATGAAAAATGTATTTCTATCTCCTGTGCAGACAAGCAGTCTAGTGTGAAATATTAACAAAAGGAAAGGTATTACAGAAGAGTGTTAGAAAATGACAGAAACAAATAGGCATTTGGTTGAACCTAGGATAAATGGCTGTTGTCAGAGCTTTTTGTCAGTTGTTCCTAATCAAAAAAGAAATGTAACGAAATTTTTCTAAAATCTCTTTGGTTCTGACATGATGAATGAGGAAAGTCAGGGATGGGGAGCTAGTACAAGCTTCTCCAGAAGCCCTGTTTTAATCATCTCTGTTCTCTCTGCAAGAGGAGTTTCATCATCTTTTAGCATCTATAGCCCCAATGCTTTTCTAGCACCATGAAAATATATGATACAATTAGACAGAAGGAAAAATACATTCATACAAAAGAATAACTAGAGTCTTGCCCATAATTAAGTCCTTCTTGATTTGCTTTGGGTTATGCTGAAAAGGCCTACTTTGAGGCACAGAAAGTTCTTGCAGCCTCGGGTTTGTCTAGATGAAAGGAATGTTTTCTGGCAGTTATATGAGCAAATGAGTGCCTAGCGATCCACCCTAACTCAGGTTATGTAAAACTTGGTGGCTGTAAGCTACACATGTGCCTTCTGAAGGCAGTGCCTGGATTGCACTCCCCATGACTGGCCTGGCTGCCAGCACTCCCCTCCCTCCCACACACCTGCTCCAGTAAAGCTCTGTTGAAGAAAAATTACTTAATGTCACAGGGTGTGACGCCATATAAATGCTGTGCAATGATCTTAGGTGCCTCAAGCAACCATGGCATTCATCCAGCTGTAGTCAAAATGTATTCATTTCAGGCATTTTCTCTGGTGTCATCAACACCAAAATTGTGTTTGCAAATACGGTGCAGTGTTTGATGTGGAATAGAATGTGAACATAGTTTTGAAACGGATGGAGACTAGTAAAGGGCTGTGTTACACAGAGCAACCATTGTGCTGGAGGTGCCTAAGCAGGCTCTAAGAGAACAGGCCGGCTTATTCAGGGAAGAGCAGTGGCATGCAGAGACACCTAAACAAGCCCTGACCAGCCCAGCCCCGGAAACAGCAGCAGTGCAGATATGAAACCTGAGCTGTGTGCTGGGGAGCAGCAAGGGAAGGGCTGCTCTGAAGGGGACAGTGAGCCAGGGGCTGAGGGTGACAGGCAGGCAAAGGGAACAACTTACTGACAAGGGGCATATCCTACAATACTCAAAAAACACTAGCAAGGTAGGTCAACAGTTCAGATGACCAGTCAAGGCTGAGCTCAAGAGAAAAGCCAAGCCTATAGGTCAGGATCAACAAGGGGGCATAGCCAGATGCAGGTGTGGCTGCAACATAGCTCAGGCAAGGACCCAGCACAGGAAATGCAGTTTAAATGCATCTCCTAAAAGATGGTGGCAGTATGGGAAGCAGCTGGCTTCTTCCAGCTTTCTGTTGAATGTTGCAAGGTGAGCGGGCATTGAGGCCCAATGCTGAAATGCCTCTAAGACAGATGTCTGCATTATCTAATTAAGTAGCCAAATCTCCAGGAGAGAGGGGAATGCAGTGAGGGCACTGACAGTATCCCACCTGACTTGGCTACCAAGTGGTATGCTCTGCCATTTTGACATACCAGGCTGTTTTATTACAGTGGAATTACAGCACCTATTGTAGAGGGCTTGAAGTAAAAAATTGGATTCAGTCTTGCTCCACTGAATGATGGAGGAAGATCCCAAAGGAGAAAAAGCACCAGCTTTGTTGTCTTCTTTGCCATGCAGAGACTACTGTCCTTCATTCAGAATCCTACCAGCTGCAGTTTTGTGACTTAGTCCTAAATAATGCAATTCCTATCAGATTATTATGTTTGAAAAAAATTCCAAGAATATTTATTGACTGCTATACTACAGTCATTGCTGCTCAGAAGTGCTGGCACTGCCTCCACTCCAGCATGTGCCAACCAAGAGCTGGTGTGTGCTGGGTACCTGCACAGGAGGTACCTGGCAAAGACACAACATGTTTTAGTGGGACTGACAGAGTTACTTTTGGGAGGGAGCAATAACTGTCAGTAAAGAACAAGGTTCCAGTGGCTGCATTTCCTATTTTACATTGTTTTGGCAGAGCATTGCTGGACATACCAAGTACATGCTACAGACCTTCTGGAACAATCTTTCAGAAAACCAGTAAGACAGTTTGACATGACTTAAAAGATCTGGATTGCACTGGATGCCAGCAACCAGTGAGAAATTGAAATATTTAGTGCAAGTCATTGCACTTTTTTGTGACTCAGTTCTCACTCTAAACAAGAGAACTTGTGCCTTTATGAAAGTGTTTTGATCTTCCCATGACAGGCACTGTATCATTTCTCCAATTCTGTATTAAATAATGATCTCTGGAAATAGACACCAGGGCAGGAAGAAGTCCATCAAACAGCCAGAAGCATGGTGAGTCCCAGGCACCTACCACATTTACTTGCTGGAAGAAAACCAAACCAGAACTGGTGACCACGACACACTGCAGCCAGTCCTCTGTCCATGCAGCACTGTTCACTGCAAAGGTTTCAGAGATCCTGCCTTTTTCTTGTTGCACATGTCAACATCAGTTCTTTCCACATTTCAGGCTGTCTCTCTGGACTACTGCATCCATGCAATTCACTAGCACACCTACACTGCACCCTTCCTTCTTCACTGTTTTTTCTCTTCTTCAAAGATTAGATATTACTGCTGGGGATTTTTATCTGCAGAAGTGATATGGAGAAAATGTGGATTATTTCAAGTTTGATTTTCCGGGAGTGGTTCATTTGCTATTTCTGCTGAGGGATTTGAGGTATGGATTTGCAGGTGGCTTTTTAAAAAATATTCTCTGAATCAGAAATTAGTGATCATAAAGAAGACAGTATGTGATGATAATTTCTGGTACTCAGAAGATAGGAGACCTAATTTTACACATTTTTAAGGATGCTCAGCTGCAGCATAGCTGGAGTATCAAGTATCTGGGCTCTACGACTTCTTTCTCATACTTTGGAGGGAAAAGCCCCAAAGTTTTTATGAAGTTCAGAACTTAGTAAGTGGTATTACTTCCCTTCAACTTCTAGTCCAAAGCCTTTTACTGAGAATTTGTTTAAGTGCATTACTAAGTTCACTTAGATGAGAACTAGAGTCACTGTTCTCAGAAAGCATGACTGGTAAATAGGTAACAAGCAACTTTAGGCTTTTCTAACCATATAGAAGCAACTGTTTCATTGTACCTGTTTCAGGGAGCTGAATGGAAATTAACCACTTAGAAAGCACTGTACTACCACGGGAAGTCACATGGTTCTGAACTGGCACCCCACCAACTGTGGTTTTGTTTCTGAATACCAAAAAATGTAACAACATAGATGTAGGCATAGATTATTATTATTTTTATTGCTTTTGTTAAAAAGTCAGTGTATGAACTACGGCACTATGCTGTAAAAACGCAACATTACTGAGTGATCTAACAGCATGAGGTCCATTATGACAAGATTTTACACATGAAGCATAAGCTTCACTGTGGATTTCCAAATTAAAAAAACCAAGCTTAAGAGGTAAATGAATTATTAATAACTGATGTATGTGGAATATCAATACTAAGTGAATACAAAGTGGACTTGCAAAAATCAAACATATAAAAATCATGTCCTGGGTGAATCTCCACTATAACAAAACACCAGTGCTATAAACTCAGTGCTCAGCAACTGAAAAAAACAACGGCAATATTCCTAATTCTGAAGTAAACCCCAACAACAGCATAACCACGGGTATTATTGCACAATGTTGCTTTAACTGGCTTGCAAACTACTTTTGCATTAAGGAAAGTGAGACTCACTCTTTTAGATATGTAATCTTATTTGAAAGATGCATTGCAAAACAATGGTGTCCTAATTAGAACTTCTTTACCCTTTATGAAACAGTTTAAGCATATCTGGCACACCATGAAGCTCTTGAAATGACTCCACTTCTGCAGAAAAGTCTTTAGATTTCTCAGAAGATGGGTGGGCATAGAGTAGCAAATACAGGGGGAAAAAATGACAGTGGACATTTCTTTCCCAGCAAAAAAGATGTCTTACATCACACAGCAGATCAGAAATAAATAAGATGAAATTTGAGGAGTCTGAATAGAAATCCTTGAATGATGCTGCAAGAGACACAGGCTTCAACAAATTCAGGTCAGTATATTTTGTTAAGAATAATGCAGTTACTATATACAGTATGTTTATCACATAATGCTAACTAACAATACACTAAATGAATGGTAGTTAAAGAAGAAATATACTAAACCAACATACTTAAAAAAAAGGAAGGCAACCCTCAGTTATGCATAGTTATATATGATAATGTCCAGCTCCTGGAGTTCAGTGGACTGACACCTTCAAGCATCAGGAAGCCGTTTTCTGAGGTGTAAACAACATAATTAACAGAACCCAGCCAAGCTGTAGGGGAATTACACCAACAAAAATTTCAAGTCCAATCACAAATCACCTGCAAATGTTACCACTGCATAGCTGCAAGGAGGCAGTCATCCATTCAAAGGTTTTACACTGACATATTTCTTCAAAAGGCCTTCTAAAGGATGTGCTATTTAACTTGGTGGTGATCCAGACACAAACAAAAATGTGACAAACCTAAAGCACTTAGGCTTAGAAGCACTTATTGAAGAATCCATACCATATTTACATTGCGTATGAGTGCACACACTAGTAACTTTCTCCTGTTTACTATTTCTTATGCGGCATCTTACTCTTCACAGTATTTCTACATACTAAGAAGAGAAGAGCCTTTTCCCAGGAAACCAGCTTCTCTGATATGGAAAGCCACCATGCCCATATCTTGCTTTGCCACAGTAAGGTGTGTACAACAAACACGACAATGTCAAATCCCCACGGATCATGACAAAATGACTCAGTTCTTCCCTTTGTTTCTTGCTCAGCTTCTCTGCTCCCTTACAACTGTGCAGGTCAGTCAGCATCCAATTCTTGTCTAGTTAGAAGAGGCTTTCCATCTGTATCACCCATCTTTTTCTGCATCTCTTCCACAGCTTTCAGCAGAGCTGCTCGCTCCTGCTCAAGAGCAAGAATGGACTGCTTCAGTTTGCCTTCATTGGTCAATAAAAGCTCTACTGTAGCTTCAAGGTTTTGGATTTTTCCATTAGCCACCTATCAAAGTAAAAAGATAGGAGGGGAAAAAGGATGGGAAGAGAAAAATGGGTAAATTCATTAATGACAGAAACCATCTTTAAACTATTTTTTGAGATACATGAATAAATATAAAATACTAAAGAAATTATGAAAAATTAAACTCAAACCTCCACAATGCAGTTCCTAATGTCCCCCAGAATCCCATTGGCCTTCCTGGCCACAAGGACACTCTGTTGGCTCATGGACAGCCTGCTCAAAGACTCCCAGGTCCTTCTCCACAGAGCTGCTCCCCAGCCTGTGCTGGTGTCAGGGGTTATTCCTGCCCAGCTGCAGGACCTTGCAGTTGCCTTTGTTAAATTTCAGAAGGTTTTTCTGTGCCCATCTCTCCAGCCTGCCGAGGCCCTTCTGAAGGGCTGCACAGCACTCTGGGGTATTGGCTGCTCCTCCCAGCTTTGTGTCATCAGTGAGGAGGCCTCTGCCCCTTCATCCAAGTCCTTGATGAATGAGACAAATAATACTGGGCCCAGTATTGAACCTTGTGCAACACTGCTAGTCACAGGCCTCCAACTGGACTCTGTGCCACTGATCACAACCCTTTCAGCCAGTTTTCAATCCACCACACAGTCCACTGTCCAGCCCACACTTCCCAAGCTGAACATCCTTGATATATCACATCTTGAAATCTTCCCCTTACTATATTCAACAATTTCCTTGTCCATGTTGCCCAAAGCTTTATGAAAATATCTTGCAGAAGAGAGCCTCTCCTTCTGACTTCTCTAAGGCTCCACCTAGAACCTAAAACAGGATCAGTCCCCACAGGATCAGAATGTACAGCTGAAGCAAATTTTTGTTAGGAGGGGCAATCTAAATCTGCATGATTGACTAGCTTTAGTCAGGAAAAAGAACCAATTCTGAGAAACCTAAACTTCCCTCACCAATTATCTTACAAAGTTTATGTCTAACAATAATCAAGAGGTTTGAAATGTCTGCTTCTTACTCTTGAAGTCCCTTTCTCCATCAAACTAAATGCACTGTCAAAAGTTTTATAGCAAACATCCTGTTATAAAACAGCCAGAAAACTGACTTCTTGCTCAGATAATCAAAGAATAACCCCTTACAAAGAACAGGTGCACTGCCTCTGAAAAAACTGCAGACTATATATATTAGAAATTATTATTTCACATAATGTTTAAATAATCTGGTTAACAGCTAAAAAATTGTAATAGAAAGTATGCCTTTATAGACAATGCATCCTTTCTCTAATGTATCTGTAATTGTGACATTACAATTAGTATACCCATTTTTGGCAGAGTAGTATCCCTGCTGTAATAAAGCAGTGACTGAAAACATAAAAATGAAGTTGAAGAAGCACTTTATTTTTAGTTATTTTATACAGATATGATTTTAATTACAAGAGAAGAGGCAGTGTGCTGAATCAACTTTTCACTAACTACAAGTATATGCTCCAACCACCCCTCTCTCAGGATTTCTTCTCCATGTAAACTTTGAGGGCAAAACTAAATAAAACTTTGGATAGCTACATTTTAAATTCACTAGACCAAACATCAATTCCTCTGGTGATGTGGAGTAGGACAGGCTCTTCTGAAAAGGTGCATAAATTAGAAAATTAGAATGTTAATCATATATGGGATATAAACTGTACCTGCAGTTCTTCCAGGAGCTCAAAGTTTTGTTTGCGCAAGCTGCTGTTTGCCTTTTCTAATTTATCCAGTCTCTGATTGTCATTTAAAGATGAATCTATAAGCTCATCCTGAAGCACATGATATTCAACTTCATAAGCTTGCAACTGTTTGGCAATATCCATTTCAAACACCTGTTGTATACAAAAATATTATTAGGTCCTGTGCAGATCAAAATCATTGCTCTTTCAAGGCTTTAAAATCTATTGATCTAGATCTAGGCTCAGATATTTAATCAATGCATACAAAAAATTACTTTTTGGCATTCACAATATCTCTTGTGGAAATGGCAAGCCTGAGGCAGTAGAGTGCAATCCACTGGCATTGAATCTACTTTAAAAATTTGCTACTGATTTGCTGCCTGACTTCAGCAGAACTACTTACACTAAAGTTTTCAAGGGTGTGGACTTTGTAGGTATAACCCTTTTCAAATTTAATACATCTCAGTTTGGCATAAACCCTTCTAATTATACCCAGAATTAGGTGTCAGTTCAGAAAAAGTGTGATCCAAACTCTCCTGCCACATGTACAAGTGTAAGGCTAAGTAAAATAAAAGTCTTGAATGAAAAACAGTAGACTTTGCTAACTTTATTTATGACTCTATAGTATTATTACAGACTGAAAGAAAATGAAATTTTCTATCCTTACACAAACACACTTAACAAAAATATTATGTAACATCAAAATAGATTTCTATTAGTTAATTACAAATCACTGAAACGAATGCTCAGTCTTATCCGTGAAGATTAACAAAAACTTTTATTTTAAAATCAGATAAATAAATTGAGATGCAGAGTGACCCAAGGGAAAAAAAACCTACTATTTTCTTTTCCTTTTTCTAGGATTTGGCAAACATCTGCCTTCCAATTATTCATTAATATGACTCCATTTCCACTACAAGCAGTGAAGAAGGTAGTAAATGAAAAGGACAAATGTGCCAATCACAGAACATAGAAGAAATAAAAGTTGACTTAAAAATGTATTTGAAAAATAACCCAAGAAGGGAAATTCCAGGGTCATTCTTTATTTTTAAACCTCTTGTACTTTATTCATTTTGAAAATGAGTCAAATGTCAAATCCGATCTGAAATACCTATTAAAAGTAACAAGGACATTTGCCTATTTTATTTATCTGCTCTGTCTACAAAACTTTAACTGCTGATTAAAGAAAACATCAGATTATGAAAGCTTTCTGTCACATGTCCAATAAAAAATTATCTCGTAGTTAAATAGCAGCAGAAATGTATACTGAGCATCTAAGCACAGAAGGCTGAAATACAATTTTAATTCAACTTTGATTACACATAGGGAATTTTCATTTTCTGTGAATTTGAGCATGTCTGGAGAAGACACCCTATTGAAATTTCAATAAAACAAGCAGTGCAATTCAGAAAGGCAGAATCTTAGTTCCTCTCATGACCTCTGCCACTTCTAGCCTCTGTGCCCCTGAGGAGGGAGGGAAATCCCTGCTGTCATAACCAGAGTATCAAATCTGAAAGAAGGGAAACATGAGGCAATAAAAAGTTTGATTTGAAACCTAGCAAAGTGAAGGCAAGTTAAGGCACAGAACCAAAGGCCATGCTGCAGAAGGATGAGGAGCATGGGTATTAACCCTGGTCAAACAGCTGCCCTCTTCAGAGTCAGTCAGCACTGATCAAAGTAGGGAACTGCTCTTCCTTCTACTCACTTCTACCTACCCACTTCTAATTTAGAGCAGTCAGGGCTGCCTAAACAGAGCACCCCTCCCTCCTTCAGCTCAAAGCACAGAGTTTTCTGCAGGTCACCTAAGCACTGCAAGTTTTTCAGCCTGGCAGGTAACACAGAACCCCCTTCGCCCCCTGGAAACTCCTGGCTTTCCTTCCTCCTGCCCAGACTTTCTAGCTCTCATCTCCTTCCTTTGACAGTAAGCACTAGGGCCTTTTTTCTGGCCCTAATGTGAGCTGTGACCCCCAGGAGCTTTGCTGCCAGGGCTCAGAGGGAGCCCCTCACCAGCCCTCTGCAGAGCACTGTGCTGCTGCTCTCTTTATCAACCCATGGGCTTTGATCTCTGGTAGCCCTTGTATGGGGTCAGCACCTGTAGTTCTGCACAGTACAACCCCTATGTTCTGGACGACAAAAGGCCTTCAGAAAAACTGGCTAAAACCCATCTTCTCTTTGCCTGCTGCAGTTTAGATGGCAAGTGTAAAAAAACACTTAGAGTTTTTGAACAGGCAAGCCTTAATTGAAATTATTTCCATTTTTTCCATTCCATTCATAATTTCCATAATTTCCAGTCCATAATCCATAAATATCATCTGGAGTATTAGCAATGTTGCATCATTTTCCTTGTCTGCTGTTTGAAATAATTGTATCAAGGATTCCAAGTTTTGCTGTCTAGAGTCACTACTCACTGCAAGAGTCTGCACTGCCCCATGTACTCCTGACAGAATTAGAAAGGTGCTGTTGTTACGTACTGGGCCAGCACCATAAAAGCCAGTAGAGACAGAGTGGATGTGGGAAGGCTTCTAATTTCATTAAGTAAGGTTAACATTTGTGAGGCTCTTGTAAGTCAATTTTTGCTTCTGTTATGAGACCTGGAAGGCAAACTTCTTTAGTGAAAAAAGAATTAATGTTCACTAAAGGTTTCATAAAGCGACAATAACCAATGGTTACAATCCCATACAAAGCCAATAAGTCATCTGCTTCCAGAATTTTCAACATCTTCCAAACTACAAGGGAATTCTCAGCTTGAAGTAGTAGTTGTTCTGCTTTTTCTGTCAAGAACTTAACAAGAGCATTCCTTTGCATACCTCTCATGTGTTCAGTTTATTTCATACCTGACTAATGGTCTTCTCCATCTGTACCAAACCCAAGTTGGGGAGAGTGCTTTTAATAAAATCAACAATAGTTTCTAGATTCTCATGCTGCAGAATCAAGGGCTTGTGGCTTCCCAAAAGGCTTAAAGCCACTTTAAATATAGCCTCTGATCCTTGAAGAAAAAGCATATCTGTAAAAACAAGGAAAATACAGGTTATATCAAGTAAGCACATCTTTTGACAAGAATATAAAATCAATAAATAGTCCAAGGAAAACAACTTCTGATAGGAGTGACCTCGAGGTTAGATGCACTGTGCTGGACATGTGCTTTTGGCTTTAGAAGTTTTATAGGATCAAGATTATTACTGTGAATAGAACACTTGACTAACACAATCACTTACTAATTTGTTTAGTGAGTTTTCACAAAAAAAAAAAAGCAATTCAAGTTTAAGCTAAGTCTACAATAAACTAGGTAGTCAAGTTTATCAATGTTGCCACTTTTTGTGCATGTAATAGTTTAGTGGGCTGTTTTCATGTTTTATAGGAATATAAATTTGAATATAAATCTAATCCAAATGCCCTTTAAAAACTGTAATACAACAGGGAAAACACCTATACCTGAAGTCACAACTGAAGATCTGAAATTCGGTTTTTCTCTCATGTGGTGGAAAAAGCCACAAAACCACAAAACAACATTTAGCACATGAGGCTAAATGCACACTTTCCAGTAGCCTCAAGTTTCAGGTGCATGTGTTTATTTTTAGTATGTGTCTCAACCACTTCTGTTAATATGTTAATAATGATATTAATAAATACCCTGAAATCTTGGTCATACAGGTTAAGTGTAAATATTGCAGGTGGCCCTGCAATGACAGCACCTGGCATACTGAAACCACAATATACAGTGACCTCTCAATGAAATATCCTTTCCTTTCTTTTCTTTTACAAAGTGCCTATGTATTTACAGAGTAAAGAAATAGAAGCCTGCAATAAAGGCATCAGACAAGAAACCCAGTCTGTACAAACAGCATTGTCCTGCACTTGACTTTCCTGCTACTGTCAGAATCTGCTCCTGGCTTCATTGAAGGGCTCACCTTGTCACAGACAGAAGCATCTAATGAATTAAACAATACTGATGGGGGTGATAAAGAAATAGAAGATACTGTGGAGTTTTTATCATATTTCCTAAATATAAAATTATTTTGAAAGGGCTTCTCTCTTGTTCTTTCCCTGTTTTGTATTTGAAGCTATGAATGCAGCCACAATCAATACTTCAATACACAAACACTTTACATAAGAAGTAGCACACTGACACCAAAAAAAAAAAAACCAACCAAAAAACGTGTAAAGCAGAGACAGAAAAAATCCACCATGCTGTAAGGGAAACAACTACTAGCAAAACTACAGTTATCTCTGATATAGTGAAGAACCTATGAAAGCACTGGCCAACAACAGCCTTTCTTTGTAAAACCCAAACTCGATTTCCAAATTTGTATCATAATGAAATTTCCCTCTTGCACTCTTTAGCTTGCAATATTGAGGCCACAACTCATTTCACTCTCTCTCTCCAAGAAAGAAAAGCACAAGTAAAAACTAACCACAAATCTCGCACTTTCTTGCCATTTGTCCTAGAAGGGGTGTAACATTTTTCAGCTCTGTGTTGAGCTGAATGTGAACTCCAGTGGCAGAAATGATTAAAAAGTGGTAACAGAGAAGGCATCTGCCTCAATTCTCTATTGAAACTCAAAAGTATGGGAAAATGATTCATAGGGAAAGCTCTATATTAGGACAGGAAATACTGAGGAACAGCTAGAAACACAAAGTGAAAAAAGCAGAGCTGAAAAGAATGTGTTTTTATGATTCAGCACCTGCCCCATAATGACATGCAGATTAACTCAAGGTGACCTGAAAGTTGTTAATGAAAGTCTGTATGACTGAGTTGGTAATACATGGCTGAAATCCCTCTCTCATTTAAAACAGCAAGTACTTAACAAAGACCTGTTTGTTATCCACTCCCCATGCTTCATATTAAGTGGGCTCCCAGCCAACAACAACACAGTGAAGGTACCCAAAATAATGTCAGCATGACTGGCAGCTTACAGGATTCAAAAAAATTAAGTTTTATCTACAATCTTGAAACAAAATAAACGCTATTCTATCAAATCTCCTCTATGAATAAGTAAGCAGGGGTACTAAAGAATGCATCTTTTGTAACACTGTTACTTTCATCAGCTCCTGCTCAGAAGTGTTGAAAGTTTGGACAGATAAACGAAAACTTAAAAGGAGTTTTGCTATTTGATTCATAAAACAGTCTAACCCACTTCTTTTACATACTGCCTGTTAGATGCCTGCAAAAAGCACGCTCTATGGAAATCCAAAGGAATGGTCTGTAACAATTATATAATTAAATATCACTCAGCTAATTTCAAATACTAGGAGTTCAGAGATACCAGGTTAGAAAATGGCAGTGCAATCTCACACTGTTAGAAACCTATAATTCAGTTACTTCAGCATCAACATTCTTTTCTCCCAAGGGTTCTAATAAGTGAGCAAGGAAAATCTGTATATGTATGTTCTGCAAGTGTGTTAAGATATAGATCAAAAATTATTGGATTTCAACTTGCCATATTGCTACTGACAGACACTGGCAGAGTGACAGCTCTAACCTTTTTTGTTTAATGTTGTGTTTCAGAGTCTTTAGTATGGCTTACTTTTCTAATGTAAGAGAATTACCAATCTTCCTAACCAACATAGCTCCAGTAAATACTGTTTTAAGGAAATTACTAAATACAAAGGAAATACTGAATTTAAGGAAAATACTAAATACAAAGCTGCAAGCGTTGGTCACATTGAACTTTCTCTCTAATAAACAGAGTTTTCTAAGAGGCAACAGTTTCTGTCACACGTGCATGTGTGAAGATCATGTATCTGAGCCTTCTATTCTAATGCAAAGTCTTTGTTTTCTAAAGCCCTACAGTCCTTCAATGACAGAGAAAATACTAATCTGTGTATTAAGGCAGAAATCCAAATATACTGGATACACAAGGCACTTTTACAACCTCACTGCAGTCAATTGCCCAATTCAAACACTTCTTACCATGTACAATACTATGAAAGATTAGGAATAACAAAAAGATGAGCTGATTATAAACTTAGTATATGACACTTGCATATAGCACCTAATTTGATTCCTACAGATTATTACTGTCAGCTATATACTGACAGCACTCTTCCAGGAAAAAAACCACACGGCTTTGCACTCTTCCAGGAAAAAAAACACACTGTTTTCCCTGGAGTTTGGATGCAATCATGGGACATATAGTTTTACTCCATACAGCATACTTTTCATTGTGAATTTTTCTAGCATTACTTTTAGCATGCCCTTAAACAGAAACTAGACAGAATACTTGGTGGCTCTTCTTGAGCTCTATATTCCTATTTGTTGTAGGCAGGACCATATTGTTAAGGACCATAAAGCCAAGAAAGTGTCAATATTAATCTGTTAATAAACAATTTCTTCATTGCATCTCTTAAATGACTAAGGAAAATGAAACTGCCTTCTCACTAGAAGAACTGGGGAGAAAGCTTCAATCCACCGCACTCATCATGGACGATTCAGTACCACAGAATGAAGTGTAAAAAAAACCAACTGAAAAGGAAACAAAGTTTCTTCTCAGACACCAAACAACCTACAAAATATACATCCAGAAGATAGCATCAAGGTAAATTCTTAACTGGAATTTAATTAAAAAAGAAAGCTTCTGTAGATGCTAAAAATAGGCAACAAAAGTGACTTAAGGAACTAAAACCCAGATGATTCCAAACATTTTTGGAACTAAAAATGTCAGGACAGGAAACACTAGTTTAAATGTCTTGTATTTCTTCAGAGTGAATCCACGATTACACTGCAAAGCCATCTCTGTGTGTTTTAAAACATAATGCTCAAGCTAATTTTCTGCTGACACTGCCAGAAATTATGATAATGGAGTAAATGGATATACTTCTCAGATGATGCCTTTGTTACATCTCTTTTCAGCTTGAAGATAACTAATTGTTGGTGTTGAAGTGTCATTGTCATAATACAATGGCTGCCTTCATGGCATCAAATTTTACATCCTCTCTAAAAGTGGTTACAAAGTGGGAAAAGGTAACTATGAGGATGAAAAGATATTAGGGACTGTTGTTTACTTTCCTCCTCTCTCTTCCACTTTTACTGATATACTGCACACTCCATAGGATGACCTCTGTTGTTTTTCTTCTGTTCACAGTAAGCAAAGTATTTCTCCTGGATGTCTAAAACTGCTTGGATAGTAATGCTATAATAATACCAAGATTCCACAAGTAAGACTTCAGAAAGAACAGAGAGAAGTTTTATGAAGTATTACCAAACACTCTGGATACAAATCCAAGGGGAAACTGGGAGGCAAACATGGTGAGAAACCAGGGAGCAGCATAGAGGCTGGGGCCAATCTCATGTGCCTCTAGATGGTTATAGAGATCTCGATGGTAGTCATGAAGAAGTCGAGACAATTGGTACATCTGGATCTGCATGGAATAAGAACAAGAGACTAAAGATCAACATGTTTTAACATTCATAATAACAAAGTCCATGCTTCATACTTATCAGAAA
Organism: Serinus canaria; assembly: GCF_022539315.1. Lineage (NCBI taxonomy): Eukaryota > Metazoa > Chordata > Aves > Passeriformes > Fringillidae > Serinus > Serinus canaria. The sequence continues at coordinate 49,214,782 of NC_066317.1, forward strand.
CAGAGAAAGGTATTTGTCAATTGATGTTTGGATGAAATTGTGTGAAAGCAAGAAATACCTGGAAGCCACTTAAAAGACTCAGTGTGGGTCACCTGTGAGCCTATAACAGGCTCATTTGCAGGGTCATTTGAACCTCATTTGAACACAACAGAAGTCTTCTTTTATTTATGGTTTCCACAGTTTCCCCAGAAGTATTTTGATTTGAAAATCATGCATTTAAGATGATGTACTCTTTTCCTAGCTTATCCTTCCCTATTTTTAAGAATTCAATTAAAATTCAGTTTTTGACAATGCTAGCTGTATTGCATTATTATTATTATTTAACACTAGCATCCTTTACTTAAAAAAAATTAAATCATACCTGCAAAATTGTCATGTCAGGACGATATTGTTTTCTCAGGCCCATGTCAAACATAAGAAACTTCAGCATTTTAAATGCATCTTCTTCACTCATATGAAGTAGTAAAACTCCTGCTACAAAACTAAGGCCCTGGCAATATCCTACTTCCTGGTCCAGAAGTGAATAGGCCTTCAAAATGTTGTAGAGTGACAGCTGCCCAGCTCCCAGCTGTGCTGAGAAGTATGGATGTGTTGGAAATGTGCGCCCTGTGAAAAGAGCTGAAGTTAGTGACTGAAACTAAAAAATAAACAACATAGCCCCCAAACCTTGTCATATTGTCAAATTAAAGTCTTTCAAAAATTTAGATTCTTTTGAGAAGCAGATTTTGAGTCAACCCACAGGAAGACCATAAGAAAGTTAACAATACAGAACAATTGACTGTTATGCTTTACCACTGTTTGGTTACAGTTATTGCAAAATTAATTTAGAAACTGTCACAGGGTGTGGAAAACCTGTTGTTTGGAACAGCTGAATACCTGATTCTTAAGACTGACTCCTGAACGTTTCATCAAAGGCTAATAAACTATTAGAAGGACTATTATAAGGTGTTCTAATAAGGACAACTATTAGGATTGAGGCACAGACCTAGAACATCTAAGTAGGCTGAAGCCCCTTCCCTTTACTTTTTCTTTTTGTCTTTTCATGTAAACGTGTCTCTTGTCACAACCCTCCTTGCCTTGGTCCCTCACAGTCTCCATTTGCCTTTTTTTCTCCTGCAGCCCATACAATACCAAGACTTGAGTACCTGTATATAAGCTATGATATTTGCTATATACATACTATGTGAGAGCACAGCTAATTGAGGCAGCCAACAGACACAGCATTTTGTGCAGCCATTTCTGAGCTTTGTTTCCTTGAGCTTTGAGCAGACTATGTCCAGGATCAGGGGGCTCCTGAAAGTGAGAGGGTACTGCTGCTGCCTGGTAAGGTTGATGCTAACCAACCCTTGTCAGTTGCCCTTGATGACAGGGTGCCTGGAGCCTTTGCTCCAGCTGGTCCCTTATAAGGGAAGGCCACTAATGACTTGGGCAATGGGGTAGAGCACACCCTCAGCAAACTTGAAGGTAATTCAAAACTGGGAGGAGTGACAGATACACCTGTTAGCATTCAGAGGGACCTAAACAGGCTGGCCACATGAGCTGCCAGGAACTTTATAAAGTTCAACAAAGTTAAGTGCAAAATTCCTGCACTTGCAGGGAACAAAGCTGTGCACCAGTATTTGGCACCCATCTGGAAAGCAGCTTTGCAGAAAAGGACCTGAGGGTCCTGGTGCTCACCAGGTCAAACATGAGCCAGCAAAGAAGGCTGATGGCATCCTGGGATGCACTAAAAGTGCTGCCAGCAGCTGGAGGCAGCTGATCCTTCACCTCTACTCAGCACTGGTGAGGCCACATCTGGAGTGCTGTGCCCAGTTCTCTGTTCCCACTGCAAAAGAGATACAGCCATACTGGAGAGAGTCCAGCAAAGGGCCACTAGGATAACAGAGGGACTGGAGCATGTCTTCCATGAAGAAAGGTTGAGAGAACTGGGACTGTTCAGCCCAGAGAAGGAAAGGCTCAGGAGGATGTTACCAGTGGGCACAAATACCCAGTGGAAGGGAATGAAGAAGAAGGAACCAGGCTCTTCCCAGTAGTGCTCACTGACAGAACAAGAGGCAATGGGCATATAATGAAAAACAGGAAATTCCACCTTTTTTTTTTTTAATTGTAAGGTTGGATAGACACTGGCACAGGCTGCCCAAAGAGGTTGTGAAGTCTCCATCTACGGACATATTCAAAGTCTGAGCAAACATGACCCTAGGCAGCCTGGCAGACCTTGCTTTGAGCAAGGGGGACTTGGACTAGATCATCTCAAGAGCTCCTTTCCAATCTCAACCACTCTGTGATTCTGTGAACAAAGACATTAAAGACTAAACCTTAACAGATTTTTTTAAAAAACTTCCAAAGGCAAATTTTTCACTTTTAGGAAAAACTCTCCCCAGTCAAACTTCCTCTGTGAAATACCTCAACAGACGAGAAATCTGAATACCTCTTTTGTTCTAGTATTAAGTGGATCTTGTTTTCTGGTTGCCCACTTGTTAAATACTACCCCACCCTTTAGCTCCTGGAATGCTGCTGAGCTACCAGATAGTATCAGAACTCCTGTTTCAAGACAAAGCCCGGGGCAGAGTCCTTCTGCCATGTGGTAGCTGCTCTAGCCTGTCACATGGGACAAGGCATTCAGTTCTGAGTAGGTTTGCCTGGCCAGGGTGTCAGAGTTGAATGCTACAGAATAAGTATTTCTTGCTTTCAAACGAGAAGGAGCTTGCATTCCTTTGCTTGAAGGAGAAGTTACTACAGCACAGTCTAAAGGCAGACCTGCACTGCCTCACTCAGGCAGCAAAGCTCATTTCTTGCTATGTCATGAAAAAGAGTTACAAGCTCAGGAATATAAAGACGCTAAGAAGTTCAAAAAACCAGTAAATGGAGGAGGAGAACTGCTAAACTCACAAGCTTATGTGCTTCTGAGTGCTCTGACATTGGCTTAACTAAGAATTTTAGCCTTAATTTTGGAGCAAGTAAATGGCCCTGCCCAAAAGAGCCTAAATGAACTGTGATACCACTAGAGCCCCAGAATGCTAAGTACTTATTACTTTACTTTTTAAAATGTAATAAAACACATTTTTACTTGTTAATTTTCCACTGTGTTCAGCAAACTCCCAGTGATGGATGGTTTCCTACAATGACAGCACAGTGACATGTAAATTGGGCCAACAAAACAGCTGCTGATGGATGGTTTCCTACAATGACAGCACAGTGACATGTAAATTGGGCCAACAAAACAGCTGCTATACCTTAGCTCTGCATCCATATGTACACTCCTGGCCTCAGGAAGCACTATTTACATCTGAGGATGCAGCAATTCAACTTGTGTGAGCAATACTATTACAGCTTTGGCTCATGCTGAGTTAAGGAGACCTAATTAGCCTAATTTGGGAAAGGTTGTCAAGTATTACAATCACTATATTCTGAGAACATAGCTATTTTCTTTCAAGGTCTAAGTGCATGCTCTCAGAAGGATTCTTAAAGATTTAAGAGCAAATGCTTCTGATAGCCTGAAGGAACACAAGTCAGAACATGCAGATCCCTTCTAGCAGCCTATCCAGTTATGCTGTCTGTTACCATGCTGCACAGCACTATTTCAGTGTAAATCACTAGAAGTCTTCAGCTTCCTGATTCACCTTATGGTTATGACAGGGCCCAAGCCCTCTTTCAGCTAGTGGGCTGGCAAACAGCACCCTGGAGAAACAACAGCTTGCATGAAAACCACCATGAATTTATCAATTTGCCAACACAAGCAGTCATTTGTTTCTACAAGAAGAGCACATGGCTAAGATGAGAAGTATTTGAGTGCAGAACCAGGTAGAAAATAGGAACAGCTTGCTGAGCCAGTAAGCCCCAGTCTGCTATTTGAGACAACCAAGCTCAGACTCACTGTGCTCCCTACTGTCCAGGAGTCATCCCAGCACTATCCCTCTGCTAAGCTGTTCAATAATTTATCCAGCACTAAACTGTTCACCTCTTACTGAACCACTTCAGTGTCCCACCCTTCACTGCCAGGGCCATCAACTCCAGGTATGCTGGACCAACAGGTATTTGCTAGTAAATGATCTCTGGCTGCACATAAATGTCTCTCTCAAACACAAAAGATTGTTGTCTGGCACGGCTCAGTCCAGGGGAATGCCTAGATTGGTGCGCAAAGTCTGAAGGGAGGCAATTTACACACCCTGCCACTGCCCATTCCCAGCTGGCATTAAAGCTCCTTGGACTGTTACTTTCCCAGTGCCAAGTCAAAACCAGGCAGGTCTGCCAAGTAGGGGAAAGTGAAGGTGACAGCCATCAGCCTCTCCCACCTCTGCTCACGCCACTTTCTGCAGAAAAACACCTGTTCCTTCACATTCCTATGTATTTTCTGTGCACTGCTTTGGTATTTTGACTTACTTTACCAAGTGTTGCAAAAAAGGAGAAAATAGCTTCTTTATTATCTAAAGCTTAGGTCACCATTTAAACTTGACAAATGTTCTCACAGTTTAGTACCCACTGAAGACAGCCAGTACATTGAGTTTTTAATAAAATAATAAATGAGGGCTCCCAGACAGCTCTGGGTAAAGGTCATCCTTCCTCATCAGGCAAGAAACCCTTTTCTTGGTAGATCCACTTGCAGTGAAAAATGCTTAAATACTGTTTGAGTACTTATAAAGAGCAGAATTATGATGGGACAATTTTGTACTACAGCTTTACAGAAAAGATGTAAGAGAAAATAATGCAATGGGTATTAATCATTCAGATCAGTCTAAGTACAACTTTTCCCATAAATTTCTTTAAGTATCTTACAGAGATCACAAACCCTTTTTTAAATTTCAGACCACCACTGTACTTACCTAGGTCAATAAGAATTGCATGCTGTTGGGAAGTTAGTTGTTTTAGGAGTTCTTTATAAGGTGTGTCCTTGGGTTGTTGTTTACTTGGAAACTGATGTTTAAGATGGTATTGCTCAGCTAGAAACTTCCAGATCTCCCCACGGTGGTGACGTGGGACTCCTGAGTAGAAAAAGCAATTAAACCAGTAATTTGTACTCCTACTGAGGGTTCTGCTATAGTTAACAGGATTGAGGAAATGAAGATGCCTATTTGCTATACAGTCAGGCAGATCCCTACTGGCGACCTCCAGTGGACCACAGAAGTAGATGAAACTACAGTGCTTTTACTTTCTGAACCAATAAAAACATCAGCACCTTAGCAGGAGTGATTTAAAGCAGAAAGAAATACTATGAACTGCCTAAGGTTAATGCTTACATCCAGTCTGAGAAGCACTAGAAGAGGCATCAAGAATTGCAATACTTGTCTCTGAATATGCTTATGTCAAATTTTTCTGTGTAAAGTACACAATAAAGTACTGCAATAGAACTAATTCACACTTTTCACTAATATAGTATGGACTCTGATGTTATGAGTATGTTTTAGGAAGGTGGGATGCACACATACCAAAAATGTCAATAGGTACAAATAAGATGTGATCTAGAGACTACAACACAAGGCAGATAATCAGATAGCAAATATTGTATTTCTAGTTTTACTATTGGCTTGCTTAATGACTGGTGCACATAAAAACGTTTTCAAGTTTGAATTTATTTCTTTTTAAAAAGGGTAGATGTTACTTAACTATTTCACATAAGTAATGACAGCCTTAATTTTTAAACTGTATGTAAAGCTCTGAGAATAAAATAAATTCAGCACAAGATTATCACTCACTATTAAATCAGCTACACAAGAAATCAATGCAGTTTCACTTGTCTAATCCATAATGCACTGGAACCAGATACCACAGTTTGAAATAACAGCTTGAAGTTTTTAGGACTGTTTTTTTCTTATGGAGAACAATAACAATAGGAGAAATCAAGACTTATTCAAGCATACAAGTCACATGGAAAGATAACAAAACACATTAGAATTTGATATTGTTAAAAATCTAGACTTACCCAGTTATTTTAAATGGGCAATTTGGTTTAACTTGCTTGTATAATTGCACATAGTCAGGTGCAATATTTAAAATATTAAACTTCTGACAGTGGTTATATCACGATACTTCCTTTACATGTTGGAAAGCTTTGTAAAGAACTATAACAAGCTCCTTGGAGTAGCCATCTTCACAATAAGTCCATATAGCACTCAGCCTAAGGCCTTTGGGTCCAACCATGGCAAATGCAACATTGAGTAATAGCCAAGTTTCTTAGAATATTTAAAAAACATCCTTAGGTTATATTACTTTAGCTGCAGTGGAGATAGGTGTGGCTGGTCAGCCCTGCAGCTGTGAGGAAGACTGTAAGTGGTGCTTGCAAGGAAAAAGTTCCTGAACTCAGAGAAAGTTCTTGACCTCAGAGAAAAGGCAGTTCTGCAGAGATACCATGTCTACTGTTTGTGCACAGACATAGTACACAGCCTGGAACAGAGAATTCCAGAAAACAGCGCAGAGGGCTTCTTCAGTTATTAACACAGTCATTTATTGGCATTATCCAGGCTTTTTTTCTTTAATTGGAACTTTTAATTTATAAAATTAGATTGCAAAACTGTAATGAATTGAGGTAGCATACAACTCTCCTGGTAAGGGCAGATGTTATTAAAAAAATGTATGCTGTAGCTCCAGTGAGACAACTGCAGCAACGACTGAAAGGGACTGACTGGTACTTGCACTTGCATAACCATGATGGTACCAAAAATTGTTACTTGTTTAGTCAGCAGCCTGAGGAACAGAACTAGAGAGAATATGGTTATAAGGAGTGGTTAAGTGGCCACACTATTCAGATACAATCTACATGCATTTCAACAACTCAAAAACCAGTTTACCTTGTCCAACAGCAGAGTGTATTTTTTCCACATCAAATTTAATCTTTGACCTTCCAGGTGTACTCAACATTTTTTCCCAAATCAAAGTTACATCTTTTAAGCATGGTGTGATTTCTTCATAGTCAAGTTTCAGGCGTCTGTTCTGCAAATTGTTTTCAGATGCTAAAAAGTGATATAATAAATGTAGCAGTTAATATTGTTTACTATTTGTAAAATGGATTAATTTAACTTACAACTGTCTCGTGCTACCACCTGAAACATTTAATGTCTAAAATTCCATGATTCTGGGGTTGGATTGGTTTGTTTGGTTTTTTAAAGATATTAATTGTGTTTGGCCAGTTAAACTGAATTTCCTACTCCTAATCATGATTTCCCTACTCCTAAATATGAAGAAACGTGAGACATGATGACTAATGAAATAATAAACTAATAAACATATGATTTTCATAAAAGGAATTTTCATTTTCCCAGCTCTTCAGTGCAGAAGACTTTCAGCAAATGAAAACACAAACCCAATTCAGTCATCTATTTGTTATACATACAGCCCCGTAATAGTGGTAACTAAGTAAAAACAATAGCTGGGAAAGCATCAAAAAACCATGGCAGAAATGAAAATGATTCTGTAGCTGAGTGTAATTCCAAAGTTTAGAAGTAGAGTGAGAATTTCAAAGGGAGTCTCAGTAAAGCTTTAAAGTTTTTTTCCTGTGGGGGCATTTTAGTACTATAATGTGCCTGGAAAACAGGATTTATTAATGTTAAACATGTAAATGAAATAATTAAGCATGTTTTGTGACAGTGGATGGATCTGTGCAGGTAATAAGACTGAAAAAACAGAAGAGGAGAAAAAGAGGTGTAGTTCATATGAGATACAAATTTGTCAGTCATCTATTCCTAAAAGGATGAAATAATGAAAGAAAATGCTATAAGAAAACCAAGATGAAGCTACAAAGACAGCACTGAGGAGAGAGAAACAGTGGGAAATTTATGGAGAAATTAACAAAATAGGTTTCCAATTTTTAACTAGGCTGAAATGTGGCTGAGTACTAAATGCACCTAATTCCAGGACAAGAGCAGCTCTCTACTTGCAGGAAATGAAGCAGAGCAAAAGTTCAAAATACATAAAAGTCTGGAAAGACTCTATAATATCAAATAAAAATGAAACAGTAATTCTCCTACAAATAATATGATTTGAAACTATGTTTATGAAATAGTGTATCATGAAGGGACCACATGTTTTTTATTAATTTGCCCTAATGTGTTTACAGCACTTCTTTGTTGTGATGATGCATTACTGTAAAGGTAACAAGATACTTTTGTTTTGAGGATATTCTGCCATATATCATAAGCCTGCTGCTACTTTTGAGGATTTCACAGTATGAACTCAGAATCACTCCTATCCATTTCAGTCTTGAGACAATCTATGTTGAAATGTTATTATATTATCTTTTCATAATTTAACTCTCCCTTATTTGTATTTTCAACTCCTTTATATAAATTTAATAAACAGTTAAAGATTGCCTATTTGCATTGCAAATGACACTATCAACACAATAAACTCAGCTTGTTCTGAGATCTGTATCTGCAATTCAGGTTTTTTAGATTATTGAATTCCAAAGTCACAAAGGGTTATCTGGTCCTGTACTCCCACTAATTACACAAGCATCTAGATTTTAAAAACTGAAAAGAACTGTTTATATCTGAGAAGGGTACCTCCTCATCTTGTAGATGCTTTCACATGTGAATGACTTTATTCATTCAGTGAGGCTATTCATGTGAGTTGTGAGGTTACCTAAGTGTTTGCAAGATTTGGACCTCAGAATATTTAATTTTTAATTAAGTAATTAACTACAGATACATGAAATACATCCACTCATAGTATTTCAGGTTATAGGAAAAAAAACTTGGAGAAATCTTTTAATGTTTCATCTTCAGCAAACAAATGTTTTCTGGTGCTTGGCAACTTTTCAGACTTTTCTGCTTTATTCAGTCTTCTTATGCTATGTGCAAAAATGTGACTTGTGAGGACTGAGGTGAGAATATGCCTTTTTCAACAAGCTTATTTAGATACTGACACTACCCAATTCCCAATATCACACGTAAGCACTACTAGTAAAGATGCTGCGCTCACTGCAGCACAGGCATCTGTTGTTTCCAACTATTGTCTCAGCACCTTCATGTAGCAGCTACCTAGGACACTTTCCTCACCCCACAGGGCATACAGCACAGCTGGGCCTTCAGTTCTGCCAACACCCACCTCATTCACTCACTAACTGGCTTTTCAGACATGCTCATCTTAACATATGTGTGATAGTTTTGCAATTTTTTCTTTTGGGCAGACAAAATTGCAGCATCTAGTTAAACTTGCTAAAAAATGTATAGATATTAATGACCTGTACTTGGCAAAAATTTGACTGCAGGCTATAAATTCAGATAATTTGAACGCCAGATAAATTAAAAAAAAAAAAAGGAGTATAAATACACAAAACAAAGAAAATTTATTTCCAAATGCCATAAAAAAGTTACAGAAGCTCATTTACAACAGCACAGCTCTAAGCTTGAAGAGATTGTATAAATAATTTCTCTTAGCACCTCTTCTCTAGATGGCCTCAGCCTCTGGCCAAGGACACTGCATATCTGGTATCCATGGTCATATTTTATTTTACTGGATTAGCTAGTACATTCTGGGAACATGCCTGTCACCTGTGGGGTTCTTAGGAAACTCAGGTGTCAGGTGTTCTTCAGATAGGGTTGAAACAGGAGAGCTACACTGCTGGGAGCAAACAGCCAACAGGTGGGCCAAGTGCTTTGGCAGGCCATATCCAATACCTAAGAGGTGGTCTGTCTTTCCAGCCATGTGTCTTAGCCTGAGTTTAAAGAAAGACTTCATATTTGATGTACTGAACTTTCCATACAGCTGGGCCCTCTCTCTACACATTTCGTGGAAGTCTGTCCTTCCTCAAGTTGAGAAAGAAAAAGAGATATTGCCGTTTTCATGCCAGGTACCTTGCCTTTTGAAGGTTCACGTGCCCACTCCCTCCCTGAACATCTAAAATCACCCAGATAAAAATTTCTGTCCTCATCATTCATATTTTCAAAGGAGCAGTTCTCAAAGGCAATTACTTGTGATTCTGCATACACCTGTTGTTTATGTGTAAAAAGTGCAACCAAAATGGATTTGTAGCAGCTAAGTCATTCACGGAAAAACTGTGGTTAAGAACAACTGAAAATTACAGTTTCTCAAGGACTGATCTAAGTCATTACCACTCTGCAGAAACCTTGGCTGCACAGTGTGGGTACTACTGCAGGAACCCATAGTTTCATGTCCACAACAACCTCTTTAAGAACATCCTTTGAGCCTCAAGACTGGCTAAACACAACGTTGCAATGACCAATACTTAGACAAGGACTCGTGGATGTGAATGTAGAAAAGAATCAGTTCATGATAATGATCATGCTGAATTCCTTGTGAGAGCTTCTAGACATCAGCCTAAAAAATGCCAGCCATGGTAAAGAGAGTGTCCCTTCAGATCAAGTAAATAACAAGGTGAGTTAATAAAAAACCTGTGGGTTCCTAGAATGCTTCATTAAGGCTTGGTGCACTCCACTACCAAGGCCACAGAGAAAACCAAAAGGTGAATTTGTATTGCAGTAGGGTGTAGTACTGAAGAACTTCACCAACCTTGTAACTTCTGGTTTTCTTTCTCCATTCTGAGGAGCAGTATCTGCTGAATAATGGCTTTCTTCCACAGCTCACGAAGCTCATGGGGTGTCCTCTTCCTTTCTTCTTTCACTGGCCCAAAGGGGCCATCCTCACACACTGGCTCCAATGGGGATCTGGGTGGGAGGTCTCCCAATTCACAGTAATCTTTGAAAAAGAGAAGCTGTTGTTAACTACTTGGATGTCACGAACATGTGAATGAAGGGACAGTTTGCATGTATATAAATACACAAATCTATAGATACACACACTAATTAATGTATCCATCTATATCTAGATAGATAGATAGATAAGAGGTAGCAATACCAAACTAGGTTTCCCAAATGACAGTTTCAAACAGAAAGCTCCTTCAGAATAAGAATCATACAGGCTAAAGCCTAGAATATTTTCTTCTATAACCTGATAAAAACATTGTACCACACGCCAGGATCACATCTTGTTAATAAGAACTTTACACGCAGAGAACTGAAAGGAAAAGGCAAGTTTGAGAAATCAGAAAAACATAACCTACACCTGAAACGTGGCATGACTAAAATAGCAGATAAAATCAAAAATAACACCCACATAATTTGAAGAATAATCTCTTAAGCTTGTTTAACAAAGAAAACACACGCCCTTAGCTGCACAAACACACCTAAGGCCATACAATGGGATGATTACCAGTTCTTAAAGTAAATAGGTGGAAAGAGAGACAGGCACTTAAAAACATGCTTGCTTTCACTTCTCATTTTTAACCATATCATAACCTTCTGCACTTTTTCTCTTGGCTTCAGATGGCCTACCACAAAAGACATCATTTTGTCAAGCATGCAAAGCAATTTTAAGACTGAAAACATTACAAAAGGAAGAGAACATTAAATAAATCTCAGGCAAATTGAAAAATCATTTATTTTTAGGGAAAGGGTATATAACACTGTTTACATAGGTAATAATCTAAGAAGCACAAGCTGTTATACTTTCTTAATACCTGCTGTAGTATCACTTAATTTTATAGTTTTATATAGCTTCTCTGAAGGCTCAGTAGTCTTTGACACAACCTGTATCTAGAATAAAAATTACTCAATTCACCAGCTTTAAAATGAATGGTCAAAACAACCAATCTTTTCCTACCAAATCTCAAACAGAAGGCCATAGCAACAGCACTTCTTCACCCAAACAGAATGGCTATGAAATGGCTCCCTGAGCTATACATGCAAGACAGTGCTTTAAAGTTAGTGCAACAAAATCCATTCACAGCCTTGCCAGCCAAGGACAAGTACATCTCTGTGTGCTATTTCAAACAGCTCCTGCAGAAGGAATATTCCTGAGGCAATTATTCTGATGGCAGCTCAGTGCCACACGTCTTTATCATTGCCTAGCATGGTGGTAAAGATTTTGAATTAAACACAGACATCATGTCATCTCTTCAAAACTAACAAAATAGGAAGGTTTTCCCCCCTTCAAGTTCTGCCCAGACTGTCACTCTGCTTTGAGTCATGCAGTTCATTTGCAGCTATTCTTTCCTTGTTTGTTCGAAGGCACTCGCACAACTGAGCTCAAATGACTAAGAATGGAAATGTTCACAGCTGTTCACTTCTGCTTTTCTAAGTCTTGCCACTCTCAATCTTCTCCTCTCAAAGAGTCAGAGAGAAGTAGAGTGGCTCCAAATACCACCCATTTCCTTATACAATATTTATTTGCTTGCCACCACAAAGTCTAGGGCTAAAATACACATATAAAAAAGAGTGCAACATTTTCAGCTATCAGAACAATTTAAACCTTTACAACCTTGCACTCTGGGTCTAGATGTGGATACCCAGACTTCTAGTATCTACAGCATTGCAATGAATAATGAACATCATGGGAATGAGAATTAGGCAAAGGTCAAATATCTGACACTTTAATGGCAATCACCATTTTTGCAAAGAAAATAGGAAAACTGACAGGTGCACTCAGAAATACAGCTGGTTATGAAAAGTATCAATGAAGAGACTATTATATTCATTAAATAAAACTGGGAAACATTAATCTTTTTTCTTTAGAGGTAAATGGAAAGACTTCAATGGGCTAAGATCTGCAATTATGAAAGAGCTACAGGCAAATGACAGTACACAGAGAAGATACACACACTTAATAACTTTCAACTTGTATTGACCATGAAAGGAAAATTACTTTTATTTGATTGCTGGTTTTGATGCAATTGTAGGTTTTGATGCACATGCTATACTGTCAACAATGTTCTGTATATTTTAATGTAGAATTTCTAAATATAGTAGCTTTGATCCCAATTTTCTTAGTGCATATTAAGAAATATTTAAAGAGAAATGCTCTAAAGGATAATGCTGGTAGAATTCACTTTTTTTTTTTTGGAATAAAATAAAAAAGAAATAAAAAGACAATCTTCAAGGGAAGTTGTTAATTTCCTCTAAGGCTGCATACAATAATGACAACATAAGAAAGAAGAATCAACAGAAATGCTCACCATACACCAATGCAAAAAAGTAAAAGTGATCTAGATAGGAAACCCCTTATCTACTGTACTGTGTCTGTGGTCTATTCACATCTTACATTCATGTTCCATTCTCAAAGCATCCAATATGGAATGCAGGCACATCCTGGGGAAAGCAAGTCTCTTCTACACATCCTCCCAGAGGTTTATGTATCTCTTCTAGCGTCAGATGTGTATTCTGATTTTATGTTTGCATATATGCACTAATATGTTAGAAAATAATAGACTATGTCCAGATACAGTTTATGGCTACCTAGCTGCTAAAAAGCCCTAAACCCAAAAAAACCCAGGCTGGCAAAACACATGCAAGGAAACGGATAAAACACATTGAATTCTCAAAGCAAGAATAAACACATTCAACATCCAGAATCTTCCTGTCTTTAATGTACACATCCCACTTCCTCAGGACAAATTTCAGGGATTGGTCTTCAAGTACCAAATTCACAAGTTTATCAGAGATGTTACTCACTTGCCGTTCTCCAGTGGTCAAACTGTGACAACACCTGAACTGCTGCAAAGCATTAATTAAAAGACCACAGCCCTGCTTCCATTCAGGTAGAAAATTTCCCATCTGCTGCTGACTAATCTGATAAAATCAGTCTTCTTAAAAGAAATACTGCTTAAGGCTATAAAAGAAAACCAAAACGTTACAAAATTTTATAAGCTGAACAATTATGATTATCAACCCTACCTCTAATGCTTCTGTGAAGAATCCTAGGATTGATTTTGCCTTTCAAAAAGCAGCTCCTTTTCTATTTTTTCTTTCGCTTCTTATCACTTGTGGACATTTAACAGAAAGTCTAAAGTCTACTCTGATAAAGTGCAGGACATTCAAAAGCTGCCTTCCTTCCTGTCTGCATGCTGGCAGGATTTACAGAAAGCAAAATGAACCTGTTTAACTGCTCAGGTAGCCTGTCAGAAGTCTACAGAGTTGCATCAGCTGTTTGGCTGGTAAAGGAGGGAAGAAGGTGGAACGTGAAGGTAATCCCTCCAAGCAAAATAAAAAACTCAGACATTTGGTAAGTCAGCACTAACCCATGCCCATGAACATGCAAGGTGATAGAGAGACATACCACCCAGCTTCCAGATGCAGAACAGACAAGAGCAGAAATACTGTGACAAGGAACTGAATATTGTGTTGTTACACACTGGGGATTTGGAGGATATCTGAGAAAGCAAAGATAAACACTAGAGCAATTTAACTGCATCTAACTGGGAGCTCACATTCCACTGAACCAAACTGCCATGTGTTAACAGCAAAGCAATGTGCACCCTTCAGAACTTTTATGAGATTAGTAGGTGCACTTAAGCAGGATCTGAATGCTTCAGCACACACTGAAAGACTGCTTCCCTGTTCATCTGCCAACTTAGTCAGCTTCTGTTGACTCCAATTCCACGTTTGACCTGGCCCCAACTCCTTTCAAATATATTACTTCCTTTGCTTCCACATAATATTCTACCTTCATACATGCTACTCGTACAAGCCTATAGCACTTCTGCTCTCTAAGGTTCAGGATTTGGCAAGGTGACTCGATAAACTATTAGTATATTTGATCAATGGTAATCATATGGTAATTTTCCATTTGAGGTTCATATTTGGACTACACTTCAGAACTATTTTTCTGTACAATGGAATTTTACAAGTCTTGGGTCAAACCCAAGGATTCCCTGAGAAATTGCACTTCACTGGGAAAACCACCATCTTTCCTGAGCTGGTGAAAACTTCTTCAAGATACTGAATTTCAGATGACACTTCTCATGAACCAGATGGAAATGTTGCTCAAATATTCTATCTCATCCACAAGTACCTCAAAAGCATTCCTCTTATGCTTCCACTACATACAGTACCCAACAAAGGACAAGACCAGTAGGAACAATGGACTAAGATGGAATTTGTAGAGCTCATTTATTCATTTATACTCAGCTGCTCACTTCAGATGGCAGTGCTTCAACCCTAAGGTGAAGAGTATCCCTACACTCCAAAAGGATCAACTAACACATTACACAAAACTCTTACATGGAAAGACGACACAAAAACAAAGTACAAAAGATTAAGAAGGAAGTATCAGGCTATATTAGTACCAGGGCCCACACTAAAGAAAGTCTGTACATGGAAAGATGGTGAATTACCTCAGTAGTAACTAAAACAGACAATATCTGATCAGAAATGATATGAACAAGGATATTTCATTTGTAAATCACTAAGAAAAAATTAGTTTATCAAATATTTTCCTAATCAATCCAGCTTAATATTAAACAAGGTTTAAGTGACAAACCAATCTAAAAGCCTAAATTTAAAAAACATTATTTTCAGAATGTTCACTTAGTCTAACCAAGCTCAACTGTCAAAACCAAGACAAAAAGATGAATCTTTGACTAGAAACTTCAACACTTCAAGTAGAAAGGAAGGGCTGACAGAGAGGAGGCTCAATAATAATGCATTACCACCAACCTCACTATGGAATTGTTTACACATGGCTCTCTACAGGCAGTGTTTACCAGTCACATCCACTCTCTGGGGTTAAAAAGTCAGACAACATATGGTGAGAATTTGGACAGAAGAATCCATTAAGCCTTTTATTTACTACATTATGTTATTTTTCTTTGTTGCATTTTAAACTTTACAAAATTTAGCCTGGCAAACAAACGAGAATTTTGAAGTCATTTAAGATTCAATTGCCATAAGAAAAGACATCAACAACATCCTTAGTTCTCTTCAGATTTTCCATTCAGGTAGTTCAACACAATCTTTCACACATGGCACAGAAAATAAGAGGAGTGCAAGCTTCTGTAACCAAAGATATAATATTCCTATTATTTTACCCAGCTGCCAGGAATATTTAACTTCATAACCAGATGTGGTAAAATGACCAGGAGCTTTCTGTAATCAGAAAGCTTCAGATACAGAATCACAAGAAGCAACAAGTTCTTCTAATCTGATATACAACTTAAAGCAGTGGCTGAATGAGGAATTCTTGAAAAACTGTTTAACACTGTTGATTAAAATCAGCTTTGGATGCTTTGGACTTTGATCTTCTTTTAAAGCCAAAACTTTTTAAAAAGTACTCACTACCTCCAAATTAATTTCATTTGCTAATATTATCAATCCCTGAGAAAGGAATGCCCTGACATTTCAGAAGGCACAGAAGCATCCAAACGTTAATCATGTACTTACTGGATGTAGCCGAACTTCTGTGCTGGAAATCAAGAGCACATATTTGCTCTGAAAGGAGCAGAACTGAGTGACCAACTGGTTTTAATAAATAATAACTGTGCTGCTAAAACAGTATTGGCAAACACATTACAAATAGCTTACACCCCATAAACACTCTTAAGCACAGAATGCTAAGGCAACAGCTTATAGTATTTGCAATGCTACTACAAAATGATCTTTAAAAAATTTGCTTAAATAATGAAGAGATATAGCCCACACCACAAAGCACATAAACAGATAGGTAGGTGTTAACTACAGCTGGTTTAATTTAAACTCTTCTAATTTAAACTTTTTTTCAGCACATAGGATTTAACAGTTTGACACCTCTGACAGAGGCTGAAACCTAATTAATTTTAATTAATGAATCGAGTTCATTTTCCTGTGCAGAGATACTTGTGCTTTCTATACCACTTTTTTTTCTGCAACTCAAGGTCTAAAATAAAATGTAGTTGATTTTTTATCTGAATTTATTTGCTGAGTAGTGCTAAGTGGTACAAGCATCTCATTGCTCTGAATTTCAATTTCTTTCACTATTCAACAGGTAACTTCATTACACATTGCCCATATTTAAACAAATCACCCATTCTCCAACCTAAAACTGACATAGCTGTTACAAAAATCTTGTTGTGTACTTCCAAGACACCTCCCTCACCAAGAAAGCTCCAACAAGCACCACTACTTTCTCACCATTTCCTTCAAAAACTATTCACATGCACCTTAAATCCAGCAATTGACTTGACTGTGCTGGGAGTTTCTGACAATCTGCAAAACAATTCTCCTAATATGACCAATTTTGAACAGCCAATATGTGAAAACTGTAGTTAAAACTGCCCACTACACAGAGATTTATAGATGCTGAATACATGTAAGCGAATATCTTGCTGCACTGCAGTGCAAGGTGAAATTTCATTATCAGTCTACTCAGATTTAAGGATGTCCTGCTCCTGAGCAGAGTAAGGGCACCCACCCTTACCTTCCAGACACCTGCCCTGCCTGCTCTATTGCTTGTCTAATATTGTGAGTGGGAACAGAAAACAGACCCAACTGAAAATTAGGGCATTTGAGTTTGTCCATACTTCATCTGGTTTAAAATGATCACTGAGTCGTTGTTCTCTTCACCTTTTTACCAGTGAACAGAGAACTAAAGAGTCCTGGACCACTTGCATAGCAAAAAAAATGTGGCTCTTGAGTGATGCTACAGAAGTAGGAACATCTGCTTGCAAGTAGGGTGGGGAGGTATAAAGGTAAAAATCAAATAATTGAGGAAACACATTTGTTACTTAGAATGTTTAAGACAATGAGTAGGAGAGACAGAGGTTTAGAAAAAGAATAATAAAAACCTTTCAAGATAAATGTAGTACTGTAACAGATCAAAGTGTGATCCATTTGGTAAGGAGACTCTGCTTCCCTTTTTCCATCTCTCCACTTTGCGGGATTCAGCACTCATTACACTCCCACAAATAAACAACTAAAGCAGAATTCCAAGGATGAGTCACTTCATCTGAAGGTGCCGGTGAGAGAAACGCTGCCCCCTGGTGCTCCACAGCACTTGCAGAATCACAACCATTCAGGGGAAGCCGACAACAGCAGGAGCTGAGGCTGGAGAATTTGAACTGCAGCTTGCTACTGTGGAACTGGCATCATTCAGCACTCCATCCTCCAACTACCAGCTCCTAAAAATCATTTCACCCATGGAGAATATCCTTTCTAGGTCTTCAAACTGGACATCAGCCTCATCTTCAGGCTCACCAGGGATCACCTGGCTCTCCTGTCAGGCAGCAAATTGCATAATAGTTCTCTGATGTGCTTAATTGTAAAGTTTTGTACAGAAGCAGGGAAAAATTCTAGGGGAAGGGGAAAGTGGCAGCACCAACAAGCAGGAAGTGGCTGGAAAAGGGTGTGTATGTGGGGCTTTGCTCCCACAACAACCAAAAGTAATGGTTTCTCTACAAGACTTTGTGTTGTCTCAGAGTGCTTACCTTGTTGAGCATGGCTACTTTAGTTCAATCATCAGGCAAGGCAGGAATCTCAAGTGGCAAGAAAAAACAGCTTTCTAGCATATCTATGAGCAGTATTTTTCTTCTACTGATTTAGGACAGAATACCCTCCTTCATGTATAGTAAATCCTTCCTTTTAAATGATGGTGTCTGCAAAACAAACTGCTCTCTGCCTGGTAATTTGTGATGCAGCCCCCAAAGCACAGCCGGCAACCATTTTGTTCCACCTGAGCTACAGAAGATGAAGTTTCAGCTCCAACTACTAATGAGCACTTCCTAAAGAGTTAAAGGATTCAGAAGTTCAAGACAGTGGGACTCAGTGCTGTTTAAGGTGTTCAAGCTTCAAGTGGAAACTCAGGATATCAAGACTTTTATCAAGCTCAGTACCTCGAAAGTGTACGACCAAAATTTCAGCAACAGCTATGTACCAGTTCTCTGGGGTTTCTTTTTCTTTTAACTTTTAGTAAATACACCTTCATATCCTGCTGTGTTAACCACACAGAGAGCAGCAATGAACATGATGCACTTTGAGATTCAGCTCACCACCTGTCTATACAACCAAATCCACAAATGTCAGCACCCAGATTTTTCTGTGAATATAAAGCTTAAAGCTGTCTCTAGTTTTGGTGACAACTTACACATTCAATTTACTCATTACAACCCAGAGAAATAACAGCCACAGAGCAGTTTCATTTTGTTGACAACGCCTGCCCACATGCGGTCAAAGCAATGCACAGTTCAGGCACCCTGGGGAATTTCACATTTAACACAAAGTTTAGTCAGGCAGCCTAGGTTAAACTTGAACAACTGTATCATCTCTGAGTCACAGAGATCTGGGTCTCTTAGATGAGAGACTTACTGGCTTTTAAACACAGCCCTTTCCCAGCTTCTTTCCTCACTCCTCTCCTGCAGATTACTCTGTAGCAGAGTGTTGACCATGGCACCTCAAGGGAGAAATTGGTCAGTGGAGTCTGTGTCTATAAAGGGGAACTCATAAATCACAGATGTTCCCTTATTTCCTTCCCTTCATGCTTACTTCTGCAGAACATGACAAAGCATGTTATCTTTAAAACCTTCTTTGCCCTCTGTCCAATTTGGCTGAAATTGATCATTTGGTGATATATCAGCTGTTTGTACAAATTAAAGGAAATCAATATAAAAGGGTTAGAAAGACTTAAAAATAGACAGAATATGAAAGAAAAACAAGATGATGAATGACAGGTAGTTACATTTACTTTGGAACTAGAGGGGTTTCTTAGTTAACTGTGGTGGTGAGTCCAATGTAAGACCACTTGTACAGCAGCTCCCTTTAAGGCTACAGAGACTGGATAACAAGTGAGTATCTTTCACTGCCAAAAATGTTCCAGGAGATGCATAAAAGCCCAAATAGAAAAACCCAGTATTTGCTTTAAATAATTAAAAAAACTCGCTGATACTGAGTTTTCTCCTGTTAATAAACTGAGTAGGTATAGTGAAACAAAAACGAAAATGAATGAAGAAAAAAGGCCGACTATTTTAAATTGCTGCTCCTATTAATAGCACATCCTGTTTTCCATTTTGGCCACACTTGTTTCCCAAAGTATTCTGCTTACCCAGCTGTAGGTTGTTAAGATTGTATCTTGCAGCTATTATGTCTCAGAGGAAATGCTTGGGTAGGCAATTTAGGTGGATTTTATTTTCCTATTTAATAGGGGAAGATTTTGTGGCTTTCAAAAACAATTAAGACCATTTCCAGTCACAAAGAGAGACATCACACTTGTAAAAATAGAAGTTTCATATAACAGCCCTTCATATAACATGCCTTTAAGTACAACAGAGCATTTCACATCTATGTTCACACAACATGCTCCTGAAATCACTTCATGTTGAACTACACTAAATTTGAGAGGCATCTGTGCCCATATATGCAGCTTACCTCACTGTCAGTTAAATTCCATTGCAAGCAGTGCACAGAAACACTTCTGTTACGGTTTACCCCAGCTAATCAAGATCTCACTTTAAGATGCAAGAAAAGCATCT
Source organism: Serinus canaria (assembly GCF_022539315.1). Lineage (NCBI taxonomy): Eukaryota > Metazoa > Chordata > Aves > Passeriformes > Fringillidae > Serinus > Serinus canaria. The sequence goes on from NC_066317.1 coordinate 49,235,000, forward strand.
CAGTGACATTAAGATGGTTACTTTTTACTACATTTACTGTAAGATAGTGTTCCTTTCTGTTTCCTTACACTTTTTATTATTTTTCATACAATGGCCTTAGAGGTAAATCAGAAGTTATAGCTTACAAAGCTCATGCTATGAAATTCAAACTTTAGTGAGCCAGAGGTTTTCTCAGGGATTCTTGGCCCCATGTCCTGTACTATCTGGCTTACATAAAGTGAATGCACAAAATGATGCACATGCATGCTTATGTGCAGTGGTTTTCCTCTAGTCTGCGGTTCTTCAGCTCTACAAAATTTCACAAAATAATTATGGGAACAGTGGATAATTATGACTCAAGTGGCAAATGTCACAGTCTAGAGCAGCATGCTCTAGAGGATAAAGCATGCACTACAGAACAAATGAGATCATAAAATAAATGTAATTCCTGCTGGTACACCTGGATTTTTCTAGTCTGTAGTTCTATACTCCAACACAGAAAGATGAAATAGAAGCATCCTCTTTTCTTCAGCACAATACTTGGTGATGCATTTTTCCCCAGAACTCATTAAAATAGTACACATAAAAATAATTTCTTCTCTGGCTAGTTAACATGAGACAATAGAACAATTTACATGTGAAGCTGAAATGTAAAAACTCAACAGCTAACCAGCTGAGTATTACCAAAAAGCAGCTGGCAAACTGCAATGACAGTACAAAGAGAACACCAGCAAATAGATCCCCTTGGTGGACACAGTGATTCACACTTCACACACTACATACACCAATAAGGTCGCAGAAGCAAACCCAGGTTTTACCATCGTATCTGCTGGGAGAATCACAGGCTTTCTGAGGGGTGGCCACTCTCAGGAATATCTGCTGCCTCCAGGAATGCCTTCGAGTCCTCACAGGGCTGTCGGCATCCAGGGCCTGCTGGCCGTGCTTGGACTCGTAGTCGCTGAAAGGGCAGAACACAGAACAGTGTGTGAGGAGATCACCTGGGGCTGCCAGAACAGCCACACAGCCCCGGGGAACTGAAAGGGCAGAACAAGAACAGGGTGTGAGGAGGTCACCTGGGGCTGCCAGGAGCAGCCACAGCCTTAGGGAACACATGGGCACTGCCTTGGGAATGCAGTGTGCTGTGCACATGCTGGGCCAAGCTTGCAGTGTCAGGAAGGTGAAACTTGCTTTGTGGCAGAGGCTTACACATGGCTGCAAACAGCACTGGGGTTCACAAACAGGGACTGGCAGCTCTGTACAGTCTACTCTTTCCAGTTTTAATTAATTTTCAGTTTTCTTTGCAGCAGTATATCAATCAGAATGTATTAAAGATACATACACAATAATGTAGCTTTAGCATCACACTATTTATATGCCATCCACAAAACTTAGCAATTATTCATAGGTGACACAAAGACTTGCAGATGCCTTTTGACAGTACTCATAAAGAAGCTTTATAAACACCAACTGAACTCCCAACCTTCTGTGCACTGGGTATGCAATATATCCCCTCCCAACAAAGCCTGGGAGAAAAACTTGGGAACAAAATCCAAGAACCTTGGATATTACTCCTTTGATGTCATCCACACATGCCATACAGAGGTTTTCATTCAGCATACAAAATGAAATAGTGAGGAACAATGCTGTTTTCCTATTAAAAATCCCACTAATAACTTTCATCTGTTAACTCAAAACTATTCATTGCTTTATTCCAGCTATTAGCCAAATGGTTACATGAGCCCTTGTAGAAGCTGAAAGGGATAAATGAAATCCAGATAGCTCTGGCAGCAACAGGCAGGAGCATTTTACAGGTCATCCTCTCCTTCCAACTTGAAGACACTGACATTGCTTTGGATGAATCATATATTCTCTTAAGTAAAAACTCTCTTATGTCAGGAACAATCACAGAAATAGATAGATAGAAGCTGCATGACCATTGCAATATCAAAGATGACTAAAATCTACAATCCTAATAGGAGAGTAGTCTGGGACAGCTTAATTATTTTGACAGCAATTACATGCAGAATACATGCAGGTGAACCATTGCACAAATCAGGTTTTGCAAGTGCAAGAAGCATTTGAAATATTTCAGACACAGAAATCTTTGAAAATACAGTTTTACCTCTAGGCTTTAAGAGAGAACCCTACCTTGTTGTGCTCCTAAAGTCAGAGGTGTTATTTTCATCTACAGGAGCCAGAAATTTTAAGAAATTTGGCACAGAAGAGGAAGAATGAAGCTTTTTCCTTAAGGCAGTACGGTAGGAGATGCTGAGAGTGCAGTTGGGAGAAGTATAGTTTAGAACAAAGAAGTATAAATCCACAGAATAAAAATAATACACATTCCTAAGTTTCAAACAAAAGGCACCTAAATCCTGAAGGTCTGAATATCAAGGAAACCAAAGTCAAAACTAAAACTGCTAACAAAGCCCTACTTTGAGATACATATTTGTTTGGGCAAACTAAAATGTTCCAATGTATATAAATGTACTTCCAGTAAAATTATTATTCTTTGCTATATCACAAGATTTTTAGTGCATGTTTCAAATAAATTCCTTTAATCTAATAAGAACCAATGACAACTTTATTACATTTTCTTAAATATGAGTTTCAATGACTAAGTTTAGGGGAAAAGGTTAGGAAAAGTTGACACTGATAATCACTGTGCTGGCAAATGAAAAATAAGACTTTGGCAAAAACTATTTTGCAAAGCATTAACAGGGCTTTATTCAGACAAACTTGGAACTCAAAAATTAAAAGTTAAGCCTTCTGACTGATCATTTAGGATTGTGGCTCTATTTATGCAGCAGACAGGAGTGCTAATCAAACTTCATCAACAGTTTTCTGGCCAACATAATTGTTTTAACAGAAATTATTTTCATTTAAAATAATTATTTAATTGTCTTTTAAAATAACAGGTCTGAAACACACTCAGAAGGTCAATAGAATGAAATAAGAACAACTCAAATAATGAAAAGTTTTTGCATGGAGTGAAAATATAGAAAATTACTTGGCTGATGATAGTAGAAGATCTTTTTTGAGACAAGTACACAAAATCACATGAGTAGGAAAATTTACTCCTGAAAACGTAAGTTTAGGAAAGAATTGTTTCTGATAAACCATAATGTTCTATTTGGATGACATTTAGCACTGTTTCCTGAAGATGTGAATGGAATGGGGTGGGGGAGGGCAGAATACTCTGGGATGATCACCAGCATGAAGTGAAGCAGGTTCTTTAGTAGCTGTTATTGAGATAAAGAAGATAAGGCTGTTGCATGGTGTGCCTGCAAACAGGGCTCACTTACAATTACATTGTAAATCCATTGCAATTACATGGTAATTTCACTTACAGAATTGGGAAGCTTGACTGTATTAATTTAAATTCATTAACCCATTTGACATCCCTACCAATTTCCATTTTCAGTGTTGCTGCTAAGATGTTCAGTACGGCACACCCTTAAGAGACAAGAAAAGAAAGAAGTTGCAACTGTGTGTACAGAATCATTACCAAATCCCTTGGAAAAAATTGCTTTGAGAATTTTACATCCAGGATTCAAGTAAGTCTTATTAAATTGAAGAGTGAACAGGATTCTGCAGGATCGCATTTCCTGCCTCGAGCTATGTCATACTCCTGAGATAAAGCTGAATGAAGAGATTCTAGTTAGTATTTAGCAAGTACAACTGAAGAAAGTGGTGAAGCAGCATCCTCAGTTGACTATTTTCTTAGATTTAGAAAAATCAGCACCTTGGGGAAACAGGAAACTTTCACACGAGAGAACAAAACCAAAAAATAAACAGCAACAGCAATAAAAATTGCTTGCCAATGGCCAGTGACTGTTGACAGTGCTTCTGAGGACATTTGGTCTCATTAGCCTTTTGAGCTGAAATAAGCAGTCTTAGGTCAAGGGATTCAAAGAGAGTTTCACACTTTATGATTTTTAGGGAGCCACTCAGTTTTGGGTTCTCAGGGAAACAAGTGTTAATGTCCTTTTCTTCAATGTTCTCTCTATATATTTTAATTTTAAGAAAGAAGGCATGGAAAAGTATAACTTGGAACTGCTGCAAGTAACCAAGACAAATGATGGGTTGATGGGTTGGGGTTTTTGTTTGTTTGTTCTTGGGGTTTTGTTTTGTGGGGATGGGTTGTTTCCTATCAGCTCTCCATATTCCTGACGCCTCTTGCCCCATGTAACTACTTGGTCAACTTGCCTTTAATGTCAGGCACAAAAGAACAGTAGTATGTTTTTGTGTTACCATGAACAAAGAACAGAACCAAATGCTTCATGAAGGACAGACAGAGTGAGCTCTCAGGTTCTTGGCAACTTATCCCTCACACAATTTAAGAAGTGCTGCTGTCTGCTGCATAACCATAAATTGCTTTGGAACAACCGGTTCTAAAGAAAGAGCCAGTGTCTGAAAGACTTTAATCAAAACAACAAATTATGTAAGTACCAGCTCTACATTCAGTGGTGGAGCAGTTAAAGAGCTCCCTCTCCCATAAAAATCTACTACCTTTGGTCTATACTAAATTGTTTTAATTATTTGTGCCATAGAGTTCCATATTTATGACATAGGAAAACAAACCCTACACCAAACTATTTGCAGGTACTAGCTCACCTTTTTTGTGCAAAATGCCCACTTGGTTCTCCACTTGAATTATGCCTTAGATATTTTAAAAAGTTGGGTGAAGAGGCCGAGGGATTAAGACGAGCTAGAGTAGGAGAACGTGCAAGTTGACCAGAAGAACTTTTAGATTTGCCGACAGATTCGTTCACACCATATAGTGCGGATTCCAACCAGAGCGATGGAGTTGAGGTAGCACAGAGAACAACACAGAAAGAAAGGAAAGGAGGGAAAAAAAAATGAAATCCCTTCTCTAATATTTGAAATGGAGCTGGCATATATAAATGAGACATTTCCTATGTTTTTCACAGTTAATGCAGCAACTGTAAGAACAAGAACTGTTTTTAACCCGATCAGCAAAGTCTCAAATTCCTGTTTACAGGCTTCAGCAAAGCATTTCAGAATATGACCAATTATAACTCACCAAAAAATGGCACTAACACCCCCATTTCTTTTTCCTTATATGAGCTTCCCCTTGATTTCAACGAGAAAGTCAGGCATATGATCAAGAGTTACAATGAATGAGAAGTGAAATACAGAAGTATTTCAACGGTAATTGGAAAAAGCCAGATAGAAGGGAGGGAGAAAACTGCCATAAAGTTAGGAGGGGGCTAGAGATGCAGAGGCAGGCCTTTGAAGGAGGACAGCTTGAAGAATGTTCCTATTAAAGCAAGTAGTATTTTGTTTTGTGAGTAAAATCTAGATAGGCTCATTGAAAAGCTAGACAGGAGCCCAACCTCTACCAATAATTAGGCGCTTTGAGTCACTTTTGTGTGCTTTTTCAAAGCTACACATGAAATCATCAACTAGTAAGGTTTTCAGGATCACAGGAATAATGCTACTTCTTGTTTTCTATTTACAGATTTTTCTCTGTAAATAGAAAACAAGAAGTAGCATTTATTTATACTGCTCACAGATCAAAACAACAAAAATGATTGCTTGGACAAATATAACTGAATCAAGTAGTTTGTGACATATACTGTGGAACTACACGTCTCATGTCTTCTTTCCCCTGTGAAGCACAGAGGGCTAAAGGTGCTTTTAAAAAGAATACCTACAAACCTCCAAGGAGTGGCACACTGCATCTCTTATCCATTAAGAGGACATACCTGTTGTGCAATTATCATCCCCAAATATGCCCTCAACAAACAAAATCATAGCCTGTTTTTAATAAGGCTTACTTTCTTTTGTGAGGAGTCTCTGTGCTCACTGAGTGATACCTCATAAGTTTCCTCTGAGGAACAGATGGCGATGTTTCGACAGGCCCCAGAGATTCCTGGCTCTCGGTCGGTAAATGACTGAGTGTGTTTGCTCGCCTCCGAAAGCTCTGCTGGGGCAATGGAACAGACTGCTCCAGAGAGAAATCCTCTGTGTTGCTGCAGAGATCATCCAGTGATCCACTGGTCTTGACAGCATTTTCTGCAGGAAGCGTAGGAAGTCTGTCTTTCTCCTTTTCACACAACGGTGGCTCCTAGCAGTGCAAGAAATAAGGTTATCAATATCTGGGCTTAAAATCCATCCTTGAGATTACAGTACCTGTCATTATTCGCATCCCACAGACATCTGCTGCAAACACACACATTTTTATCAAGCTAGGTCAAAGAAATATGTTTGATGTTTTATATCCGTATTCATCACTTAGGCCAATAAAGCAGAGTTTTTACTTTGGAGAGAAAATTTTAAGTAATTTTGAGAGTAATAGTATGTTGAATACAAGTCAAAAGAAATAGGGTCAGACCAAAAGGGTGCTGTTTGGCTAGCAGTGAAAAGGGTGAATGCAGAATTCACCCTTGCAGAATGCTGTATCTTTAGCAACCCAGTCTAACCATGTAATATTCCACTTGTCTACCTGCAGATTCACAAAAAGAACTTAAGCCTATGACTAGATGCCTGTTTCAATCCCAAGCCATGCATTTTCTTTATTCCTCACCTTGTGTTCTTCCTGCAGAATCAGCCATTCTTTCAAAAACATAAGCAGAAAGAGCAGACTCTTGTTTACATGGCGTCAGGAGTCTGCAGGTGAGCAGGCATTACAGCAGAATCAATAGCTGTATAGCTAAGCCTGCAGACTGCTATGCTGCCTCCAGGGAAGGAGACTGGCTTCTTCCATGCTGCACATTTGTATTGTTTTATACAGACTAAAAGTTTTCTAACCACAGAAACAGGGAAATTACATCCTGTCTTAGTTTTAAGTTTCTTTTAATACAGTCCTGCATTCATGGTATGAACTTTCAGGACTAAAACCAGTCAGATTAGGATCAGCAGCATGGTCATTATAGCACTTGTTTTGCTGCACACTGTTGTAAAATTCAGATGATGTTATATAATATTTTATTTCACATATACTCACATATTTATACAAAATATATGTTATATACAGTACAAGGCTCTTCTAATTCAATAGCACTTCTCTGATTTATAACACAGGGAATAGAATGAAAAGCTTGAAAGCAACTTGAAACATTTCACATCTGACCATATTTCATACTTGCTTAGTTGTTTCAGGGAATATTTTTTGAAGTGTCTAAATATGTACAATTATCCCAGGCTTTACTTACTTTGTTTGTGCTGCTTAAGGTACTGGACATAGAGCTGTCCAAATCCACAGAACCAGACCTGTCCAGTGGACCTCTGGCTTTACTGCCCTGTAGCAACAAAGCACATCAGCAGTTAAGATTACGATATATAGGACACACCAAAGAGATTTCGGTAGCACAGTAATTTTCACAGACAGTATCAAATTTGATTTCCTGAAATGCCTAAAAATACCCTTTTTCCTTATGGGAAACAGAAGCTTTATTGAGGATAGTCTCTGTCAATGTGAAGGATCCTGTATAATTAAGGAATTCTCATGGGCAATGATGTGCTTTCCATGATATGTACATTATCACATATTTCACATGTACTAGAACTGCTGTTAAAGTACCTTCTGTATTAGGTACTTACAAAGATACAGAAATATTAAAAGGATATCTTTACAAAGGACTAAACCCATATAATTTAGTACACAGGAAAACATAATTTCTGGTATTATCATTCAGTACCTACAAATCAGAAAGCATAACTATTTCTGTAGAATCTGTGAACAATATTTTTATATAATTTGTTTGAGTAATGTTGTTATGTAACTAAGAAAAATATCTGATGAATTCTGATGTGCTAACACAATTATGGAACTTGTATCTTCCTAATCTTTAATCATATCATTTTTTAATGTTCTGAAGTTAAAGCTCATGTTCTCTTTGAAGTTTTATTCCAGGTAAAATATAAAATGTTGTCATTATTCACAACAGTGACTATCTGTCTAGTTCAGCCAAAACCTCTGGCTCCAGATCTGATCAAAATCAAGAGTTTCCACCAAGACAGCAATGCCAGTGAAAATGCAACCAGTGTACAGCTATGCTTACATAGGCAGCTTATACCAGTCAGGACAAACTGAAAAAAACTAGAACAGTACTACAGCTAATATAACAACACTAACATTATATTTCATATCCTGAGAACAGCTGCAGTATGATTTTATAGGGGTGAATTCTAGAAATACTGTCTGGGAAGTAACAAATATTTTTGTCACTGTGACTTTAATAACCTTTGGGCTAAGGTCTGGAATGCTAACAAATAAGACTTTTCTTTCAAATAAACAAAGCAATGACATTATGTTCAAGGACAATAAACAAGAAGATACTTACACGTGATAAAATACTTTCAAAAGATTCTGTAAGAGACCTTTTTGCTTTATTCTTTAGCATGTCTAATCTGAATCTCGAAGCAGTGCTGGACCCTTCATTTACAGCATTCTCAGCAGGAGGTTGTGAAGCCTGCAAGTGTTTAGAAACAGAAATGCAAAATACTCAACAACATGGAGAAAAACTCAGTGAAGGATTTGAAGACTTTTATAACCTGTACCGGTAGTTTTTCCAGGTGTCCTCAGCTTGTCATGCATTTTTCTCTAGTGATACTTGTACTGAAGCCTAACAAACTATCCTAAAATAAGGACAGAAAGTCTCTTACAGAAAACATGTTGAGTGAACTAGCATGCTTCAGAAGAATTGCCATTTTAATACTGATTTACAGCTCTATTGACAAATTTTCATTTACGCCAATGTAGAATTGTACAAATTCTAAATGTTTAAGTGTAACAGATTAGAGATTTCTTATGGATTCCCTTCTCTTCAACCAAGAAATTAATCAAAATCTCATTATTAACAGAAACTCTCAACTTTCTCCATTATAGTAAAATGGGTCTTTCCAAGGGCCAGGAAGATGTGTAACAATCTAACTTTTTCTATATATTTCACCAGAAGAAATATTTTCACCTTAAAGCTAACAGTCAGTTGAGAGTTTTGCTTCTTAAATAAAAATTTCAGTCCATTTTTAGTGCTGGTGAATACTAATGTAGCAAACATAAAAACAATACTATGATACAAATATTACCATCCAGACCCAATATCTGCAGTAGAAACCAGAGCTCAGTTTTCAATGCTGTTTTGGGAGGTTCATCTTGAAGCTGACAGGCACCATAGCCCTCTCTACTTGTCCCTAAATTCAGAGATCTGAATGGTTGATCTGTGCAATTAGTACTGGGCAGGTGAATGACATATTATAACCATCACCAAATTGTCCTGCCTAGATGTAATTTTAAAACATCCTATTTCCAGTATGACAACTTTACAGGCTCCTGTATTTTCTTTTTACGTTCTGTCCCGGTTATGCCAGGCCAAGGTTAATTTCTGTAGTAGCTGGGAAGGGGCATGGCCAGGACCTGAAGGATATTTTATACCATCTGTCATTGCTGGAGGTAGGGGTCTCACTTCAGAGAGAAGGGGCTCTTTCCAGTCAAAAAAATGTATCAGGAGGGAGACTTCCAGTGCTTTCTATCATTGGGGGGGTGGGTTCTGTGTGAAAAATTTCTTTTCTTGTACCCTCTGTGACTAGTACTGTTGCTATTACTGGTCATTTTCTTACCTCATTGCTGTTTCCAGTAAATTGTTCTTATCTCAGCCTGTGATCTTTGCCTTTTGTACCTCCAACTGTACTCTCCATCCCACTGCAGTAGGTGCCCGGCTTGGAGAGTCTTGGTAGGGGCACTGAATGGAGAGTACAATTCCTAAACCTTGACACCTTCCCTCATTTTATTCTCCAAGGGTAAATCAGATGCTGCTTGCTATTCTTATGGAAAGATAATTATTTTAAAGTGTTTTTGTTAAACAAGATCCATGTACTTGTATCACACTTCATCTTTTTCTCCCCGATTTAAATATATTTTTTAAAAAAGGCAATGAAAAGCATGAAAGTGAATATGCAGAATAGAAGGGAACAGGGGTATCAGGGTGTCATGGGTTAATGACTCCTGAGACAAATAACAGCGTGTATTCAAAGATATCTGCTATTATACAGGCCTGGAGATAAATGATCAGAGTAAATATAAAATGTTATGCTGAGACAAATGATAGATTATGGGGAAGTCGGTTCTCTTCTTAGAACAATGGCATCTTTGCAAGCGTCATATTAAGCAATTTGGTTTCAGGAACTGAGCAAACAGATTGCAGCAGGCCTTATAAACTTTCAAATCATTGAAGACATACTTCAAAGCTTCATTCTTCATACCTAAAGATCTTATCTCGCTTTGTATATCCCTATTTCCAAGGGATGTGACTGACCATCAGCTAGCACTGCACCAAACAAAAATATTTTAGGCATGATGACAGAGGACCTCAGGCAATGTTTCTTCCTCTTATCCCACAACTGAAATCCTTTATTCTTAAAAGCATATTTCTGGTGAGATGCCCAAGACAATAAATCAGAGAGTGAAATATGCAATTTTCCTTCTGTTTACTCGGGGAGGTCAATAATTAGCTTGTAAGCCATAAAAGGAGAAGAGATTAACAGAGTGAAAATACAGTAAAGGAGGATTTGCTGCTACTTTCCTAATTTCTTCACAGGTCTAATTACTCTCCATATATTTATTTCCTAGTTTGTATCACAAATAGCTGACAGCAATCATCACAGTGGAATTACCAACCAACAGTAGAGGGACAGTCAAGACTTTTAAAAGGGTCCAAATAATTGGTATGGAAAGTTTCCAGTGAATGGATGGAATCCTTTTTTAAATAATCACCTCCCTGAGTTGTCTCAAGTAGCCACTCACAAACCAAGGCATCCAAAACCACTAATCCCTTCAGAAAAACCTTAACTGTGCTGTATGCCAGTTAAACAGCACTGATGGAACCTGATGGAGAATAAAAGGTAGCTCATCTCTTTGGACATGGATAAGAGCCTCTGCTGCTGTTTCTGCAGCAATCCTCCTCATCTTAAGGCCGCTTCAAATTTGTTTGTACACAAGAAATTTCAGTCCTGAGTAAATGTAAGAGGCTTTATCAATGACCAAATCCAATGTGCTGTCATTACACTGACTCAACACTGATAGTAAGATGGCAAATGCTACAGATCAGCTGAGAGCACATATTCATTATACATTTTCTCACATATATTGAATTTTCTTTGAAGAGAGAACAAATAAACAATTTAGTAGTTTACCTTGCTTACACCCCTTTCTCCTAGGCCTGAAATCAGACTGTACCAGGGACCTCAAAATTTGAGATTTGTTTTGGCACATGACAATAGTTTATGAACCATAAGTAAACCCAGTATTCACCACTGCTTACACACTGAAGTTTCAAATTGCAGGTGATGCAAATTTGCCTTTGGAAAGACATAAAAATCAAATGGAAAATTTTTTCATGGCTTCTCTTTACATGAACTAAAACTGAGTGATCACTTACCTGTTTTGCTTCTCCAACATGAATATGGTCCTTCTGTTTTTCTTCATACATGTTTCTCAAAAGAGAGATAACCAGCTCATTCTCTTTTTGTTCATTTCGTGGTCTTAATTTCTGTAATTGAAAACACCACAAGCACAGTAATGATACATTTGTGTAACAGTTTACAAATGTTTACACTTTTCATTTGTCACTGTAATAAATCATCAATGTCAGAACAAGTTTAGTCTGTTAATGCTACTACTCCAGTCCACCAGAGGACACCAGTGTCCCAGGCAAAGCACCAACACAGCCACAAAAACACTTGCCCTCACTTCATACACGACAGAACTTACACCAAGAAGTGTAAGACAGAGGACAACTGTACAGATATCAAACTGCCCCAAGCAAATAAAGGCTTTAAAAATATTTTTGCAAATTTTCTTTCTAAAACTGAACCACTGTAGTTCTGAGTTTGTAAAACACCTGGAGTACTGTCCTAGAGACGGGATTCACAACACTTCTCCTAGAAATCCTTTACACTGGACATTTAGTTTTTGGGAAATGATATAGGTTTTTTTATAAATTAGCACACAAGGTGAACCTATTTATCCATACTGCATTTTATTTTGATCTTAATTATTTTAAGAGCAGATTTTAAAACAATTTATTAAAGAATTTAATCCCAGAAACCTAACTTTTGAAAAACACATGCTGTCTTAAGCCTGTTGATATAATGCAGAGGATACAGTATGAATTAATGCCAAGGTAGCCATTAGAGTAATAAAAGTACCACAGGAAGACAGTTACCTAAAAATGAGAATCATGGTAACAATAAATGGATCTGCAAGAATGCAACATTCCAGGCTGTCCAACTCAAAAACTTAATTGATAAAATGGGCAGGAGATTTGTACTTTACCCTTAGGTTTACCAAGTTAATGGTTTGCAGACCCTCACCAGAAACAATTAACAGTTTCCTGTGACTACCAGAAAGAAGCTTTAGACTGTGTGCAGAACACTAAAAGGCAACAGTGCTGCTAGCTGCCCTATGCTAGCTGCCCTACACTAAGAAATTACTCAGCTCATGGAATTGGTTTCACGGAGTAACTTCCAAATTTGGTACTGAGTGATAAAGTGCCACGTGGAAACACACAAAGAAACTGAAATGACTCAAAAGAGGAAGGAAATGTTACTTTTTAAAAAGTCTGAGATTTCTTAATCAACACTGTTTCAATCCCAGTGACATTTCCTACAATCCACATCATCTGTTTTAAATCCAGCTAGGCTTTCCTTTGTCCTAAAATACATTTAATTAAGAAGATAGAAAGTTTCACTTCTTTAATTAGTTTGACAAGAATTAAGATCTAGGATAAATTTTAGGCAAGAAATTTTCAATCTGGGTATATTACAGAAATTTGTTTTGGTCCAAGTAACAGTTTGAATGTCCTCACAGTACAAGTTATTGCCTTCAGCCATAAAAAATGTGTTCAGTTTTACTCAGTGAGAAGGCAACATATCCATGGAAAGCAAGGAGTATTAGGGGAAGAAAAATTAGTAAAACAGCAATTTTCATCAAAAGATAAGTTTTTAACAGCTATAGAAAAACAACTGAAATTAAAGCACAAGCTGGCTAACAATCTATTAAGTAAAAAAATTAATGATTCACAAAAAACGAAAATGACTTCTCTATTTTACGCAGATGTTAACAAAAAACACCAGCTGCTTTAAAATCTTGTAGGGAACAAAGCTTACCTGAACCTCTTCAAAAACAGAGGCTTGTTCCTGGTTATTTAGCGTGGTTAGATGCTTTTGTAGTTCCAGTTTAGTCTTAGAAGGGTGCAACCCTACCAAGAGGAACAAAAATGAACAAATTAGAGGGTCAATTTTTTCAGAATTATTCAATCACATAAATATGCTGACAATTTAAGCCAAAGCTTGTCAATTATTCGAGCTGGCCCATTCCATGATTTCATAAGAGGGCATTAGAAAGAACTCTAGGTTAATTTAAAGCTACTACTAAACTCATGTCTTTAAAATGAGGGACATGAACTCTGCAATGAGGAGATTTACTGAGAACAGACCAGGATTATACTCTTAGCTGAAGACTCCATTATGACACAAGATAAAATAAACCCACAATCGACTGCATTTTAGCAGACTGTTTTGTTGGGTGTTTTGTGCAGTGCTGCTTGGATAATGTTTATGGTATAAACAGAATTACCTTTCATTTTCTCCAATTTCTATATTGTGGGCCCTTCTGAAAACAAGTAAATTTATTGCTTGTTAGTGAAGGTATTACTTTGCCTTTTGATGAAAACATTTATTGACAGTCTAAAGCAGACTACCCTTTCATTAAGATTATTTTTTCTGGTCTCATCCTGGATTAAATTCCTTTCCTCTATTTTCTGTGGAAAACCAGCAAACCATCAGCAGTATTGTGCACTTCAGTTTCTGATCATGGAATATCTCCTTCAGAAGCAGATGATACAATTAACAAGATGGCATGATTGAAGGCATTAAGGGACATTTGCCTTTAAGAAACCTCCCAAAAATCACAGCTAGCTAAAAGCCAAAATAGAATGAAAGTAGTTTTGGAAGTTCTCCAGTTTCATCAAATTAGCACTAGGCAGGTTTTAGTCCAACAAGCCACTGCCACGTGATCTGACAAGCTGCTGTTGCCCTTTATTCACCCCAAACATCACTTTAATGAACAAAATCTAACAGTGAAATTTGCTGAAACATAAGTAGGGTTTTTATGAATTGAACATCTGTTCCTGGGCAACAACTACAATTCTAATTTCTGCATTTCCATGAAGGAGCAGACAAACACACATATTAAAAGTATTCTGTTCAGTTCCTGCTTAGTGATAGCATAATGCCAGTTTCTAAGTGGACTCAGTAGGACAGCAGGTCATAGCTATTGCAGCATCTATCCTTCAGAGGTTCCTTATCCACAGTCTTCTGCATTTATAGGGCTAACAGAACCAAACAAGCTGCAACGTACTAATGTTTACAATTGAAAACAGTCTTCAAAAGCTCGACTAAAACACAATAAAGGAGTTTACCTTTTGTTAGAAAATTCTTATTACTTTACAGAAAATCTGATATTACAGTCCTCTTAAAAAAAGTATCTGGCTCTCAACTTTCCACCCCAAGTCCCAAGCTCTTTTTAAGAATTAATTTCTTTAGGGTTCTACATACTGTCCCCTGATGAAACTGCCACAAAAAAATATTCAACCGGAAAATTCTTTAAACCTCACCTTCTATCCTTTCACAGAGTTTATGCAAACTTTGCATTGGACACCCTTCACAGAGCTGGGGCTGTGCCTTGGAAGTTTGTTGCACAGCAGCCACAGTGAAAGCCTGTTTCAATGTCATCATGATTTCATCAACCTGAAAAGAACAGCATGTAGAACAGAATTTCACTCTTCCACTGTTTTCCTTAACAAACACAACAGTATTTTAGAACGATACTGCCCCTTGCTTGGGAATGTGCTTATGATTAAAAACTCAAGCTGTTGCTATGTCAGCTCTGTGCACAAACACACAAGCACAATAAAACTCATAATGAACTCATGTCTCTTCCAGGCCACCCAATTTTATTACTGTGGTTTAATGAAAGATCCTACCCTCTACTTCAAACCCCTTTCTTGTCTCTGATCAAAAAAGCTTACTGCAGTTGTGATGCACTGGTCTTACTTAGAGCACATGAGTGTAGTCCTGATTTTAAGAACAGGTGCCCTAAGAGAAAACTTTCCCCAGAAAAGAAACATAAGGTCTAACTTAGTTGGTGAAATGAAGATTTAGTGGATTTCAAAGAGGATTTTAACTTCTGCCCTCAAAACAAATGAAAAGGTCTCTTGCAGATGCTATATTGGTTACATTTTTGAATACTTGTATTTCTGAGTGGAATAGGATTTGAGGACATTCAGCAAAATACAGAGCATAAAGCAGTAGAAGACATTCAGGGTCGAATATTCTATTTGGCTATTCTTTTCTTTCACTTACCAGTGCTTCATCTGTACACTGAAACACATAGCAAACAAAGTGGAAACCTCCATTTTCTGAAGACTCTCTGCAGATGAACCCAAAGTGATCCACATGTCTAATTCCCTAGGAAAGAAACAACAGCAATGAAACAGTCATGCCTACTTTCAATGTTTTGTACCTGTACTTCTTTCAGGAAGAACAAAATAGCATTACATATAGGCCACTTACCTCTGTTAGAGCTACATTAAAGACATCTGGCCATTAAAATTCTGGCCTGTTATAGAACCTAATACTTCCCAAATCTTTAATTTCAATTAAGTCAGACATTGTTTTGGTTTTTGTTTTGTTTTTAATGGATGAAGTGTAAAAGACCCATACAGCAGACCCAGAGATTAATAAAATCTATGCAAAATGTATTTTACTCTGAAATTTTCAGAATATGTGCCTGTATGTTTAGTGATGAAAGCTATTATCATCAAATTAAAAAACAAAGTAATTTATGGAAAACAAAACCTACAAAACAAACAAACAAAAACTCAGGCAGAAGGACAGAGAAGCAAACTCTGGCACAAGGAACAGGGATTAGGAGTGAATGAGGAGTCTGATACATGCCTGCCTACATATACTACCTCTGCATGGCAGGTCCTCAGTTAAACTCATACAACTTATATTCTTGAAAAGAACATATTTTTAAGGTATTTTTCAGATAACTCTTCCATGTATTTTTTCTCCTTTCATTCTCACTTCTTGAAAAATATGGCTCACGGTTTCCAAGACTTGCAAACCGTGAATCATGCTCACTGCAATCTCAAACAAGAGCGTGTTCCTGACCAGTGCTGCTTCTAACTAATATTATTCACCCACTGCATACAGGAGTGAGTTTTCATCTCAGAAATAAACAATGCAAAGCATGAAAAAAGTACTATGGTCTTATAAAATTACTGATTAATTAGCAGCTTTTCAATAGCAATCACTGAAACTGCTGTTGAGAGAATCCATGTGGAGTGCAAGGAGAGAGGATTACATGAGCAGTCACAAGTAGAGAATATTTAAAAAGCTAAAAAAAAGATAAAAAGAATACACTGCAATCTTACCTGAGAACAAAAGGATATTTCTTTAAAGCTTTTCTCAATTGCGACTTTTTTTGTGTCAGGACTGATAAGGTAAACTTCAGACTGGCCAATCTAAAAAGAACAAAATAAATTGCAAGATGCTAAAAAGTAACATTATGCTTCCTTTTGTCTCACTAGAAAAATGTTTCCTGAATATAGATCTCAATTTTTTTTCTACCTGTATATTTATATCAATTAGCATATTACTATCAGAAAGAATACTGAAACAACGCTGATTTGGCATTGAGAGCTCTGCACATTATGGCACTGAGGTTTAAGGAGACAAGAAAATAATGTTCAAACAGATGAGAGCAATATTGTATCACAAGTAACCTATTTTGCACCGAGAGAAACACACTTACCCTTCCTTTTCTTATTTTCTGCAGTCTTGGACTGTACCACAGTCACAGAAGCTACTTAATGAGACTGCTTTAAAATTTAAATCCAAGCATGTGCCTCTTCCTGTAGTCTACTTAATAATTTCTGTGAGTTTTATTTATTTATTTATGGCACACATAACATTTCATTTAAAGCACTTAACTCAAAAACTATACAAATGAATTTACTGGAGTTTATTTTCTAATATAATTTAATCTTGTACAGTCAAAAGATGAGGATAAGTATTGATGGGCAAAGGGCATTTTTAAGGTGAAACTATTGTTTTAATTTTTAAGGTGAAACTATTTTAATTTTTTCAGCTTCTGGCAACATCTTTGCAAGATAGCGACAGGAAAATTTAAATTCCTCATATTTTTTGCATGTCAGAGAATGCTAAAAATAAGTCTCATATCAGATTTTAGGAAGGTGGGTGGAATTTGGATCCACTCATGAGCATGACTTGTAGAAAACTGCTTCAATCAGTACCAAATCCCAAAAGATGCACACAAAACCATCAGCAGCACCAATATAACTGTACTTTCTTAAGAAAATGGGAAGGGACAAATCTCATGTGTGAATAGATCAAGTCAGACATGCCACATCTGTATGTCTAAAAATGGCCCTGTGCAATCACCTTCCACCTCTTCTTTCACTTCAACTAGTCACAATGGTTCTCCCCAGATGCCTGCCGGTTTCCTAGTATTGTCTCTGGGGCTGATCTTGTCTTTGTTCATGGGGCTATTCCTTCCAACACCTACTCAGCAGCCTCCTGACTGCTGCTGTCTTCCCCTCCCTGCAGCAAGAGGCTCCTTCTTATTGCCCAGTCCCACAGAATTCTTCCACATTTGGCCTTTGGGCAGTAGTGATCATTTGAAGTCAACTAAACCAGGGGAAGAAACCCAGACCAAGGAACATCTTCCCCTCACCCTCAATATACAGCCAGGAGAAAAACCTAAAAATACCCGCTCCTCCCTCCTCAAATCCTAAGAAACTGGCTAGGAAAGCAGTTCTTCAGGAAGAAGATATTAAAATCAGGACTGTCTGAAACAAGTGAGAAATAATTAATCTGAATATTTTTCACACCTCATGCATCAACCAACCTTTGCTCCAGTCTTGGGCAAAATCTAAGTAACTAAATGAGAATATACCAACCATTTTTTTCCTCTAGATACTAAGCTACTTGTAAGCGTTTCATGTAGCCACACACAAACTGGTGAGGCCCAAACATGCTGCCTGCATTCCCTGACTCAGATCCTGCTGAACATGGGGGAAGGTAACCAACAAATTTAGCTCTGCCATCAGCTGCTGCCTGTGGATACTGAAGGCACTTCCTTATATTCAGCTGAATTTAGACTGGCTGAATAGGAAAAGAATACAGCTGTGCATACTAAACAATATTTTCCCAGGCAGAAAGCAACCCAAGACACAAAGCCAGATCAGCAAAGCCTCACAATTCGGAAATGTGGCTGCCAGCAGGTGACTGACACGATATTCAGACTGAAGCTGCAGGTGTCTTTGAGAACTGCTGCATCTATTTAATATAAATTAAAAATTCACTCACTGGAGTAAGAGGATCTGGACCTACCCAGACCAGCTATAATCTCTCTATTTCTAAAATATGTGGCATGAATCAATAATGGAGTCATGATTTATTTAAAATTAGGCATTATTATTACAAAGGGTACTGTATTTTTTATGTGAAATACATGCTCGGGAAGAAGGCGGACATGGCTTTCTTTACTAGGGAAGAAACATCTCTCCTTCTTGCACTCACTATTTGATGTCAGCCTGCCACAACTAAACAGAAGCTTTAATTCAGGTATAGCTGACTATGACATTTTCTGCATGCTACTTTTTACAGCTATAACACAGTAGCAATCCTCCTTAAGGATTCTCTTTCCCTGCTTTAAAAAACCTGTAATTGCAGACACTCCATTACTGGCCTTAAGAATGCCCAGCTCCAACCGCAGCTGATGGATCCAAGATGACCTTAGGAGAGTCAGTCTTTGCAGTATCAGCTCTGGGTTTGTATTATGCTCAGAAGACACAAGCTAAGCAAAATATGTTACATAGCTTATCTATCATGAGGATTGTAAGAGGAGCAAATATCACATTCCTTACTTGCTTCTCAGTTCTTAGAAAATAGTTTTGCTGCTCACCTATCAAGGCAAAGGCATTGCTAGCCACGTGCATGCAGGGCAGGAGTGGAGCCACGTGTGGAGTAGCATAGGAAGCTATTCCACTACTACTCCATCATTACACAAACATGCTGGCAGCAGGAGCACCTTCATCAATTACACTGCTTATCAGGGGACAAAGTCTACTAGCTATCAGTCACGGTTTGGTCCTTCTGCTCTAGTTACAGATAATTAATTCCCCTGGAAATTTATTTCTGCTGTTCCTAGTTAGTGTAAGTGTACATACCATTCTGCAATTGCACAGCTACCTACTAACTTGCAGTAACTTTCTAAAAACTTTCTTTAGAAGCCCAAGGTTTCAGTTAGTACTGTTTTAAACTATTTAACATAAACTTATTTAGAATATGTAAACCAATTTGCACTAAGAAGTAATGCTCTCCAGAGATATAGGCAAGTTTAAGTCAAGCTTTGGTAATTGCAATTAAGTTATCAAAGAAGTAACTGCCATCTGTCAGAACATCTGCTTTGGTGTCTGCCACTCCAAACTCCAAGATGTGAAAACACCACCAGAAGCTGCAAATCTTGCTTTACCGTAAACAACATAGTCCGGTTTTCTGCAATGTCAGTTGGCTGCACAACACTGTGTCCATAGATGAGTTGACTTTTTAGGTTCAGTGAAATTGCATCTTCTTCAAAAGACCTGACAAAGCTGTTACTCCTAAGGCTTCCCTCTTGGAAATCCTTCTTAAAAGCAAAGGAACGAAGTCCAGGTTGAGAAAAAGATTTCCTAATTGGCCTTTTTTCCTCCTCTTCATTGACCAAGGGCTGGAACACAGACCGCAATTTGCTGCTGAAAGAGAAACCTCCAAAGTTATTGGCAGTTTCATGTTGCTGGGATGATGAGCTGAAATCTGAATTTTTTGTACAACTTGCACGATTAAACTTCTCAATGCATTCATCTATGAGTGCTGGAGGTGCATTTTTATGTGCTACCGTTACCCGTCCACAGAAGAGCACCTCAAACTTCTTTGCAAAAGGGTCTTCAACATCTGAGAGATTATTCTGAAACTCTTCTTGACGGGCAATTTTTCCAGCTTGTCGAATAGAGCTTATAATCTCAGGCACCTACAAGAGGGGGAAAAAATACACATTAACATCTGGTACTTTATGACAAGCAAATTGCAAATTATAGAGGCTCCCTGTTGTGATTTTCCTGGAAGGATACTTTGATTTAGTTTCAAAAATAAAAGACCAGTTGAAGTGATCTTGCATTTATTCAAGAGACCCATTATAGCAGTTAAACACTGAGAAGAGGAATTTCTCAGTTGTCTCCTTGCCAGGAGTTCACCATCATTGACACTTTGTCAAAAGAACTTTGTCCCTTGCAATGTTCTTCATCTTCAGTAAAACTTTTGCTGCTGAAGCAACCTTTATAACGTGACATATTCCAGCTCAAAATGAAAGAGAGAAGTACTTCAAAAAGCATATAAGAAGACATGGACTAATTAATTGGTAAAGTTATTTAATCTGTTATTTTTCACTCCCTTCTCTTACTCAAACACTCATGTCACGTAGGTTAATGAGTCTCGCAAATTTGCTTTTCCCTTCATAATAGAATATTACATTGTTAGGGCAGTTTGGTGGGGTTGTTTTTAAATGTAAATAGCTGTAATTTTTAATAACTCTATTCATTATTTTAGATGTTCATTTTTATTCTACTATCCTAGATGACGCTCTTAAATAACATTACCTCACATACAGTATGACTCGCAGGGCATCTGTATGAGACAGCAGTCTGTACAGATCACAGATGTTGTAATTAAAACCCAAACTGCCATGTGACACATTCTGAGGGACAGTAAACGGTCTCAGCTGCTGATATGGTTAGATGGTAGTGATAGGCATATGCTCTCTGCTAAGCTGCTGCGAGGCCAGTGCTTGGTTACATCACACTGCTTTGACTGACCTAGGAGATTAAGGTTCTTCTGCAGTCTGTGCTGCACCTGCAGTAACAAAAAATGTGAGGCCACCATCTATGATTAGAACTGCTAACTCTGCCAGTTTTATTTACCAAATTTACTTTGAGAAAAATCCATGCAAAGTGTGCTAATTTCCTGACAAATTTCCCCTGGCAAGCATCAACTGGAACTCGCTTTACTTACAAATTTTTGGTTGCAGATAGGACAGAAGGAAGCCTGAGAGCAGCAGACTAAATTAGTAGCCCAGAAGAACCACCTCCCCTATGAGAAAAGGCATCCCTAAACCTAGAGAATATTTTGGAGACCTGGCCTCTGGTTTTTTTCAGACATTTTTATGGTTACCTGTTGCTTAATCATAATGCAGTAATGTGCATAAACCAACTGAGGAAACAGCAAAGGACTTGGAAAAAAAGTCTGGACTGTGAAAACTGAATGAATATTCTGGGTGCTCATAAAGAGCTCAATAGGATTCCTTTCATAGACAAGAAAACAAAGATAAAGATATGGATAGATAGGCAGGCAGGCAGGCAGGTAGGTAGGTAGATTGATAAATACTCACAGACATATAGCTAGTGGATTTAAAACAGTAACACATTACAAAATAGGAACTCAGGAAGCATTACTTCACCCTTCAGCACAAGGCATGAGTCATCAGCTAATCTTCCAGCAAAGACAATAGGGAGAATGGGCAAGAAAAGCAGGGTCAGGAATTTTTTAGTCCATTCTCTGGTATGTCACAAACCAGTCAGAAAGCCTTGGGCTCAGGCAGCTTTGTGCTGAACTTCATCATATGCAAGAACAACATTGAGGGTATAACAAATCCTTAGTACCTCAAACAATACGCATTTGCTCTACAGTGAGCTTAAGGTCTACCTCAGTTTTATTTAGTTGACACTCCTTCAAAGAAACAATTCTGAGTGACATAACATATGAGAATTACAATAAAACATAAAACTTCACTCTACCTACACTGGAAGCTGCAACTGCTTTAGAAATTTTTAATAAACATGTTTTACTCTTGTTGGACTAGCAGGGCTCACCAGCCATAGGCAATTTTACTATTGAGCTGCCCAGGATACACGCAGAGACCAGCAATCCCACTTCCACTTTTGCTGAGGCTGCAGAGGCAGCAGCAAAGGACTGAGGCATTTTCTGAACTCTGCTTACTTTGATAAAGCCAGGAACATAAGCTCTCAAAAGAGGACCACTATCTCAACCACTGTTAAGCTCCCCCAGCTACACTCATGTCAATGACTATAAGGACAGTTTCCAGCAGTGCAGGTGCTGCAAGGGTTACAGCTGAGCTAAAGCCCTGACAAGGCATTAGGGATCCAGCACATCTATGCACTTACTGAATTTAACTTCTTCAATGTTTTTTGTTAACACCTTGAACATTGACAAAATAGCTATTCAACAATGGTTTTACCTAATATACAGACAGTGCTTAGGGAAAGACACTACATCATAAAGAAAGATTTTGCAGTAGTTAATAAACTTGGTCTGAGGAGACCAAGGAGACCTCTTGATGAAAAATCAAGGGAAATATTTATTTATTTATTTTCACACATGCTAGGGCTTGAATCATGTCATTGATAAGTAACAGCTGGCTTCTGTGCTATACTTACTAAAAAACACAGACTCTTCTGTTCTCACTTACAGACCTAAAAAAATTTTCAGCCTGCTAATAAAATTTTATTCCTTATGATTTGGCAATTAATGTAGAAGCAGCAGATCATCACCTCACTTTCCTGTGATGCTTATGTATGTTAAACATTTATTTTCATTAGTAAAGACAAGATCCATGATGAATGAAGAAAAAATCCAAAATACTTATTTCCCTGAAACTGCTCTCTGCCCGATCAAGATTTGTGCTCTTTTTATCTACCTGTACCACTCCAGACTTTTTATGCAAGGATGGAAAATGAACAATCCACTTGCCCTCTGCATCTCTGCATCCTCTGACACTGGCTCTCCAAGTGAATAGATCTGGATACTTAGTAAATAAACATGAACTAAACAGTAGTTTAAAATAAATATAATTATTTCAGGTCATTAGAATAAAGATGTAGGCTCTATCTTGGCAAATGTTTATTAAGCACAGCTGGAACATTTCCAGATTAAGCAGCATGCCACTGGATGATCAGTAACCACATCTCTTGCAAACCTCCAGAAATTAATTAGGATGTAAACAGAATCAGGTTTTATGGCTCTTCAATTTGTATCAAAACGTAGCAAGGATGAAATTGCTCCTGAATTAAGTTAATGTTGCCTGGAGTCTTTTAAAGGTTGTGGGCTCTTTCTGAACACAAGAATTAGATACACAATATGTTTACACAAGATATATTATATACACAAGATATTTATCTTTTTTGTTTAATTACAAAGGTAGTTTAATTACAAGCTGGCATAGGTTGCCCAAAGAGATGGCAGAGTCTCCATCCTTGTGGATATGCAAACTCTGACTGGACATGGGCTGAGAAGCCTGCTCTAGGTGACCCTGCTTTGAGCAGGGGGCTGAACTTGATGACCTCCTGAGGAGCCACCCTATGCCACCCTGGGGATTTAGATACCAACTGCTTTTATACATAGCTATTGGTAATTGTGCCTTCTAACCTGAACTTGCTAAGACAGTGGGAAAAGACTGTTGCATACAGTTAGGATTTCTTCCTGCCATGGAAATCCTCTTTTCTAGAATACTTCTATTCCAAAGTGTTTTCTGACTTGTTTCTTAATACAAATATATAATTAGTGGATAAAGATTATTTCTGTAGTCAGAAAACCACTGCTGCTGACCTAAAATGATTTTCCTAAACCCACAGAACTGTGTACAGAACATCAGTGTAAGCAAAAATGAACCTTTCCCAAACATAGAGCATTACCTTCTTATCATTTCAGGCCAAACAAGCCAGCTGAACTGAAGACACACTGAAATGTACTAGGGAAAGGTTTTGTGTTTAGAGTGTCTGAATTAGATACAGAAAAAGATCATGTATCTATAACCATTAAAAATAACACTGGACTTGTGGGTTTTTTTAAAACGGACCACATTATTTCTGCCATAATGAGAATGTTTACTTTGCAGAGACAAAGCAGGGAACTGAAATGCTGAGTATTCTTGTGACTTGGCTTGTGGGCATTCAAATAAAATATAAACCAGCACCTAGGACTTCCTAGTGCATGTTACTCAGTTACAAGACAAATAGCTACAGCTTCTATGCCATGCACCAAATAATGAAAAAAGGCAGTAATTTTTAAGCATGCACAGGTTTGCTGCATCTGAAGAACAAAGAACAGCTCTTCCCCGTCACATAAATTGCAGTTGCATTTTTACTCCTTGAAACTATCAGTCACCCTGAAAGTTTACATGCAAGCATAAAGAGGTCAAGGTCTTTATCTTGTCACTAGATATAAGAAAGAGTTACTACTAGAGAAACTATTTTAATGAAAAGAGCCCAGCAACAGCTGAATGCAACAGCTGTCTTTTGGTATGTAAGACTAGACTAAAAAAAAGATTGATTTCTTTTATATAGAGTAGCTAAAAAAGCAAAATGTGAGACAGAAAAAAACCTGCTAAAAACCTCCCACATCAGCTGGGAGGACTAGGTGAAAAAAGAAAAAAGTGGGATAATTTGTTATTCTAGATGCTATGCAATGTTTATATCTGCAGTACAAATCCATTTGTTTATACCTCCCAGTCTCTGCACAAGGCTCAAGCACCGGCTTAACGATTTCAAGGACATAGGGGGTTTTGTTTAACCTAAGCCAGACCTGTGCTGACAGGAACTGGTCTTATGCAACTGACTCCAGAAATTGCTGGAGACTGAAAAACATTAGGGTCAGATTCTTAGGTTGAACCTCAGAAGGTCTCACAACACCCCAGCTAGAACAAAGCCTTGAAAATCTTTCACAAAACTCTTGAAACAAGTAGATGTTTTGCTTGAATTTTGCTAGCTTACTCAAGCTAGAGAGGACATTGGAATTATTTTTGAGTGCTTTTACTTGCTTTTCTTTCCTGATCAATAGAGCAGGCTCAATAAAATATGTCAAGAAATCTAATATTGTTTGCTGTTAGTATCTTTCCTTCTTGATTTTAGTAGAGAGTATTGCTACAGAAAAGACAGGGTACACAGCTATTTATGGGAGAAGCTATATCATGGGAGAAGCTATCTATTTGTATCAGAAGAGATAGCAATATTTTTGTCACCTGTAAGTTACAGTCATGGAATATTTGTAAAAGCAGTAGAATGAAGAAATTAAAATAATTTTTTAAACATATACAACACAGATAAAAGGTAATATAGTACATTATTTACTTGCATTTTTAAAAAGACTGCATAAAAGTTTTTATTTCCGTAGCATGATATGTAATAAAAAGCAGCTGCTCTGTTTTCAGCACACTGGTGGCAAAATAGCTATTCAGAAATCAATGCAGATCAGCATTTCCTGTCCTTACCACTCCTTAACCCATAGTAGTGGTCAACTGACTTCTTGAACACTTTTCTCCACTCATAGGATTTAAAGTTTGGCAATTTTAAACCAAAATAATTTTAATTAATATAGTTTACAGATACTCTTCTTCTTTTAAATTGAGATACTGCACAATTTCTTCTTCCAAAATCACAGAATGACTTAATTTGGAAGTGACCTCTGACGGTGCAGTCTCCCACATAAAGCAAGGCAAACTTCCAAGTTAGATACAACTTCAAACTTGGATCAGATGCTGGGGGTCACATACAGCTAAATCAACATAGGAATACCAAGACAAAATTTTCTTAGTCTCTGACACTAGCAGAAATTCGAAGTAGAAATGAGTTATAAACTTTGCGGTTCCTTTCTATTTCAGTGAAAGGTCTTTTATATTCACATCTTATTTCAGTGTCTTCATAGGCTTTTTCTTCTTCTGTTATCTTGCTTTGAGACTGGTCTACAGTTTCCTACACCTCCCTGACTTTCCCCGTCATTAACCTCAATCCTTTTTTTAAAACATTTTTACCCATTGACCCTACATAAACAGATTTATTTGATTTTTATTCCTCCCACAAAACCACTTTCAAACCCATATTTAATTCAGGGAACAACAAAGTTCAAAGCAATTCCAGTCCCTGGCTGATGACTGTTCTTGCAAGCTCCTATCAGTTCTTCTGTGCATAGCAAATGCACCAGGGGTAGAACTAAAGTGACATTCTTACCTACAGCTCCCTAAGTACTTCAGCTTGGCAGGTGCACAGAGAGACAAGCCACCCTTACTCCATGACTTCACTTCTCAACACATATGAACCAAAATTTAGCTGCTGTATCCTCACTGCTCATAAAACAGTTATAAACTGTGCCACTCTTAGCAGCTTCACTAGCCACACACCTTGGTCTAGCACATTTCTCTTTATAGTCCATGAGATGCACTGGGTGTCTCACTTAATCAGGGAACTCATGAATGTCCTTTGAAAAGGAGAACAAGCTGGAGCAGAACCAGAGGGCTGGTAGGGCTAGCCAGGGTAACAGCCAGCAGGACTAAACACAGTGGAGGTATGTTGCTTAAGAAGGGCTGTGAAACCTACAAAAGCAAGACAAAGGTGTTGTTTCAGCCTTACTAAGGGAGAGTTCAACAGCTGAGTATCACCATGGGCCCATGAAATGAAGAACAAGCATACACGTTTACTGTGGGCATGGTTTCCTTAGTAAGGTTTGAATGGGCATTATACAGAAAAAGGGATAAGTGAGGGTGATAAGGCTAAGACTCAAATTTTGCAGGGATGCTTTAAAAAGCTGATGAATCTATACTAAAATTCAGAGGATATTCTGTGTGGGGCAGAAGAGAGTTCTCTGTTTAAATCTAGTTCTTTTTGACCTGGATGACTGGATGAATGCCACTATCATTGTCTCAGATGACTGACACAGTAAGCACAGTTAGCTGAAGAATAGAGCTCCATGTAGCCAACACACACTCTTTACAGTTTACACATTATCATGAAGAACTGTAAGGGGACTAGACTTTCCACACACATTAAGTGTTAGCTCCAGAAGACTGTTTAAGTACTGCAGATTGATGTCATGAGTACTGTATGCCACTCTCACATTATCGCATTCCTTTTAATATTACAGGCAAATCTCAGCTTGAGAACATTCCTCATGATTCCTCAGCCAGACAGAAAAGAGTACACTTTTTGAAAAATTATGTGAGCTTGAGAGCACTTCATGTAATTTAAAGAGGCAAAAAAGGTTTTCTTTCCTCTTGAAAAAAAAAAAAAAAAAAAAAAAAAAAACAAACCCAAACCAGTATTTGCAGAATCTGCTCATGGATATGGTAAACAAGCTCAGAAATAGAACTTAAGTGTACTCAGTACTCTATTGAAGTTGGACTGTTCAGTTTTGTGATGGTGCTTTCTCCCCAAGAGAGATGAACCATGTTGCTGATACACTTAAAAGGGTTTCTTACACTTGCTTTTAAAACATACCTCATTTGAAGCCTGAAATACAAAAAAAAGCTGGCTACTCTCCATAAATAAACCTCCATGTCTTAGATTGCTTCTTACTTTTGGACCCTTCCCCATGAAAATGCATGACCCAAAAGCAAACTGCAGTTGGCAAAATCCCATGTGTGTTTAGAATACCTCCAAATGCAACAGCATCTGACTAGTTCTGAAGGGGTTGTTCCTACAAATTGTGCTTTTGGGAAGAATACAGGTATACTCTGCCATATACCTGGTGTGCTTATTACATGGTGTTCACTAATTCATATTTGCCCAGTCCTTTCTGTCCTTACAATAAAAACCTTTTTTTTTTCATCCTGCACAGCTTTATCAGCTCCTCCATTCAGTACCATAAACTTAAATGGAACAATTGTGGAATAAATTAAAAGATATTTCAAATAAGTTATTAACATCTTCAGATGTATTTTCTCCGTATTTTGTTTCAGAGGTTTCTTTTCACACAATTTCACAAATGAAAACAGCATTTCTAGTCTAGTTGCTGGTCATACCTACAGGGGTCCTGGCTCACATTTTACAAGGTGAGTATTGAACAACAATATTGAAGCAATACCTGTTGCAAAGCAATGCCTAGAAATATCTGTGTTCATTCATTATCAACAGAGATGAAATTTTTTTTTTTTTGGGAGAGGTGCAAGACAGAACTGCAAGCAGCTCCCTTTACAGGGCTGAGACAGGTTTGGGACTTTGCTGGAGGCTGTGGGGTGGGAAACAGAAAGAAGCCAACTCTTAAATAGCTATAAATGGAAAAAGGCAGCAATGGCATTTCAAAGCTTTCAGGACAAGAGTTCTTTTCTGTTTTCATTTTTTTTTTTGAGGCAGGGTGGAGAATTTGTCTTTTATAACTGAAAAGCAATATCAGGACTTAAAAATGGAAGTTAGGTAGTAACTTTTTTTTAATAAATTATTAATCAGATTAAATTTCATTTTTACAATAACATCCAGGCTCTCTCCTGGTCTCCTTTGCTCCTGGGCTTCTGGCAGTTATCAAAACTGGTACAACTGCCAAAATAGGGGTTAGCATAACAGACAGAAGTGAATATAATTTCTTTACAAATTAAAAAAAGCCTGAAATTCTTCTGTCCTTCTTATCAATATCCAACTCCAATCAAGAAAGGAAGAAAACTATGTGTATCCTCACAACAACTAAGGTTATTTCTGACATCACCTTTTTGACAGCTGACCCAAATGCATCAAAATCTCCCTCCTCTCAAAATTTATTTTGATGTTTTCACAAAGGAAGGTAGTGGGGGGAAGTAAACCTATGAACACTTTTGGTTGACATGATGTGTAAGTTTTATCTGCAGCAGAGTAAAACACCATCTCTTACTCAGACAACAGAGTTGACAGACTTCCAAAGGAAACAGCCAGCCATACAGCCCTTCCTCCTAGGGCTGCTGGTGGGCAGCACAGGGACAGATGGTTTTTAATTGAAAGAATCTTACTTGAACATTAAACTTACAAAGGCCCCAGGGGAACTGGAGCGAAGAAGCTGATCAGCTTTTCCCAGCATTCTGCCTGATTGGTACAAACTTCTGATTTGCTTGTGGATGAGCACATTTGCTGCTTTGTCATATAGTAACAGATTTCAGCTGCCTCAGGTCAGCTCCCAGGAGAGCAGGATGGGAAAGTAATGACTAACATCCCATGAAAACTACTCTGACTTTCACTTAAAAGAGCAGTTAGTTCACTAGTTTTCATCCTTCTCTGCTGACAGAGAGAAAAAAAAACAGAAGAAAAAATGCTGATGGAATTATAACAAGCTACAATAAATAATTTTTATATGATTCCAAATTTCATAAACAAAACCACATCAGCTGCATGAACTGTTTGCATACAAAAAAATATGCTTTAGTCTAAAATGGTCAGCCCTCTATGACTGTACATCAAGCAGAAATGTTGCTTTCACAGAATGATAAACTCTGTAGGTTACATACCAATGGGACATACCCAAATCTGAAATTCCAAAACATATTACTGTTTCAGGTTGTGGGTAAGTAACAACAGTTTTATTAAAGAGAGGCTCCTTGTACATAATTGTCTAGAGCTCCAAAGCACTTCTACAAATTTTCTTTTCCATGACTTGCATTTGAGGAGATTAGAAGCTATAAAAAGCTCCACAGAAACAAAACCAGCACGAAACATTTAGTGCCAACCATCCAAATTTCCATGACAACGGCTTCAGTGAGCTCACCTCATTGGTACTACAGCAACAGACCAACAGTTCAGTAAATATAGTGAGGCAACTGTTAAGATCTGGTAAAAGTAAGATATTTGGCTATATAGCTCCTTGAAATAAACACATAAATCCCCCAAAATGGTTCATTGAAAAAGAAAGGAGCTGTTTAGTTTAGCTCAGCTTTGCCATTTTCAGTAGCAGGGAGTGTGCCTGTGCAATTATGCATAAGCAGCCTGTTTTCCCCAAACCTGCAATTTCACAGAATATCTGTACCTGAAAATCCTGTTTGGTAGCTGCATATCAAAGGTTTTCTCTGGAAAAAAAACCCATGCTTTTGATTACAGTGATGGTGCTGCAAAGGTATAAAGAGAAACATTCACATGTCCAAAGCTAGCAACTTTTTGAGTTGGAAAGAAGCTTCCAGATACTCCAGAATAACATTTGGTTTGAAAATGTGACCGTCAATATGTGTGCTTACATACACAGTGCCCTGAGAATGGAAGGCAACAAACGTTTTTATACTCTCTTCACAGTTCTTCAGTTAGTAACAGACAGAAGTTTAGGGCACAGAAATTCCAGATAATCTCTTTAGGCCTGATATTTTCACTAAGCACTAGGCAAAAGGTCAATATCCCAATAAAACAAAAATTCCCTGATGAGCCCCTACTCCCTCCATCCACTGTGCCACAGTGTGTCCACACAGCCAAAGCCACGTGTATGCTGTTTGGCCATTCTCTAATTGGACTCTCAAGTATAATCTGGTGTGATTACTTCACTATTTTATTTTGAATCAGGAATGTGTTTGAGAGTGGAATTCTCCCATTCCACTTCTTGTGTGACAGACTACATTATGGGGATATCTCAAAACACCAGAACTGTCACCCATTTACACAGAACTAAACCTTCATTTTGTGATACATTTCACTGCAAACAGGCATTTGGTTCAGACCACCAAATGAGGGACAATTCAAAGTGAAAGTCACTTCCCAGAGTGAGGTATAGAACCCATCCTCAGCACCAGCAGCCCCCCTTGAACATGTTGCTGTATGGCACTTACTAACAAAGAGATCACCTACAGGGGATTTATTTCATCCAGGCTAAGAACTGCAGCTTTTGTGCACCTGGCCAGCTGATCCAGGAATACTGGCCTGGCCTTATGGGAACTTGAAAGCACAAGGGAAAAGAGGAAGCAGAAACCCTGTTGTTATGCTCTAGTCCACTGAAACAGGGTAAAAGTGCCTGAACCTCCCTCTTGCCTCTTAGCAAGAAAACCATGTTTTTCAGAAAGATTTTACTTTAAAAAATGGTTACTAAGCAAGTTTGCAGATGATATAAAACTGGGAGGAGCTGGGACTCTGTCAAAGGTGGGGAGGCCCTGCAGAGCAAGCTTGATAAACTAGCAGACTGGACAATCACAAAATATAGAAGTTTAACAAGGGAAAGTGCCAGATTCTGCACCTGGAATGGGGCAAACCTGGATGTACAGACAGACTGGGGAATGAGATGCTGGAAAGCAGTGCCATGGAAAGGGACCTGAGGGTCATGGTCCATGACAAGTTGAACATGAGCCAGCAGTGCCCTGGCAGCCGGGAGGAACAATCCTGTCCTGGGGTGTATCAGGCACAGCATCACCAGCCAGGCAAGGGAGGGGATTGTCCTGCCCTGCCCTGGCCTGGGGCGGCCTAACCTCAAGTGCTGGGGGCAGTTTTGGGTGCTGCAGTATAATAAGGATATGAAGCTGTTAGAATGTGCCCAAAGGAAAGCAATGAGGATGGTGAAGGGCCTTGAGGGAAAGCCATATGAGGAGTGGCTAAGGGCACTTGGCTGATTCAGCCTCAAGAAGAGGAGATGGAGGGGAGACCTCACTGCAGTCTACAACTTCCTCATGAGGGGAAGAGGAGGGACAACAATCTCTACTTTATGATGACCAGTGACAGAATGTGAAAGAATGGCCTGCAGTTGTGACAGGGAAGTTTAGGTTGGATATTAAAAAAAGGTTCTTTGCTCAGAGGGTGGCTGGGCACTGGAACAGGCTCTTCAGGGAAGTGGTCACAGCACCAAGCCTGACAGAGTTCAAGAAGCGTTTGGACGATGCACATGGTGTGATTCTTGGGGATGTCTTGTGCAGGGCCAGAAAGTTGGGCTTCATCCTAGTGGGTCCCTTCCAACTCAGCTTATTCTGTGGTTCTGCGAAAACGCTCCCATTAAAATTCTATATTTATGCATTAATGCATCTCATGATTTGTTATTGTAACTTGATTCAAATGCAAGAATAACTGAAAACAATTCAAGCACAATTCAGTAGAGTTAACTCCGTGACAAAACCAATACACAGTAGCTAAAGTCATTCCCCTGCCTCAGCTTCTGCTCTTTGAGTTCCTGGCTGCTTTTCCCAGCTCTGCTACCTCACCTCCCCATACAAATTAGTAAGCATCTCTTGACATATTTTGTGTATCTTAACTGATATGTAAAATACTACCAAAACAGAGGCTGAGAATGTTTTTCCTCTGAGTCATTGCCATCCACAAGTATTTCAGCTTGAACAGTAGAGCTGTAAAGGCTTCCAATGAAAAAAAAAAAAAAAAAAAGAAAAAGCCAAGCTGTAATTCTATTAATTGAATAATAATTGAATAATTCCATTGAAGATTTACTTGTTAAGTCATTAGTCAACCTCTGTACACCATACACTACAACCTCAGCTCCTTCAAATTTAAAATGAAATTATTCAGAAGACTTCTTGAAAGTATTAAAGGCTCTTATTAAATAGCCCAGTAAAAAAATTCCAACCTCTTAAAGGAGAGGTTTCTCAGAAATGCTGCAGCTTCTACATGCAGAATGATGGGAAGTTACAGACTGTAAAGAGGTTCTTTACCTGACTTTTCCCTAAGGATATTTCTGTTTATGGGACCCAGAGTGGAACTGCTGCTTTGGTGTTCTCATGAACACCTTTAGTACACATAAAAGACTGCTTCATTACAGTAGCCTTTCAAAAAAAGGCTACATGTGAAACAGTATTTTAAATCATCAAATGTAAGGCAAATAAAATTAAACTGCAATGCTGCAGACATATGTATATACGGAAAAAAATCCAAACAAACCCTTAGTATAATCTATTTTTGATATGACCTGGGGTTTTCCCTAATCCTGCAGGATTTACTAGTAGTTTTCTACTGGTTGGTTCAGAACGTGTTAACCACATGAAGCTAGCACCAACTTTCAGAGTGCCCGTCAGCAAAGAAAAGCAAACTGTGTTTTGAATTGCAGAGGACAGAACCTGAACAAAAGAGCAAGCTCAGCTACCTTGTCAGGCTTGGCTTGTTAAATCTGAAGGTCAACATGAACCTGAAAGAAGATACTCATGAGAAATTAATTCAGAAAGGCATAAATGATTCAAGAGAAAAACCCTGCTAAACTGCAATCTACATGGCCAGGAATTTCTCTGTGGAAAGCTCTGCTCCTTACTAAGCACCCCTAATGTAGCTGAAAATGCAGAGGACACTGCCCTACTACACCTGTGCAGCCACACAAAAGCC
Source organism: Serinus canaria (assembly GCF_022539315.1). Taxonomy (NCBI): domain Eukaryota; kingdom Metazoa; phylum Chordata; class Aves; order Passeriformes; family Fringillidae; genus Serinus; species Serinus canaria. The sequence goes on from NC_066317.1 coordinate 49,268,152, forward strand.
ATGTGAGCGACTATATTCCAGCCCACTCCCATCAAACGGGGAACACCTAAGCAGAGCAGGTGCAATTTGAGCCTAGCATGCAGAAAAAGAAATGGAAGGATGAAGAATAAAAACAAATAATTCCAAAGGGAACTTAAGTGCTGAGTAACTGAAGGGTTTCACCACAGGAATGACTTCATTTCCAATGCTGAGCGCATATTCCTCAGTCATCAGCCGGGCCCCTGCAGGGGCAGGCGGGAGTGACTGGCATACAGAGAACAGCGCACTTCAACTGCTTGTGATAATCGGCATTTATCCCAAAGCTGTCAATTGGCAACAACATTTTACCCCAACATAAACTGACCTGGAGAATCACACTGAGTAGAAACGTAGTGTTCTCTGACAAGGGCATTGTGCAAGCTTGGGCACCAAAACACGGCTCTGGCAGAAATCTGCACTTACTCTTTGCTACACTGCTGGCATCCAGCCTGGGAGACAAGCGAGGGTCTGTCCTTTCAGCCCTACCCACAGCGTCAATGGCTTCAAGGAGATTCTTCCACACGCAAAACTCTGGCTTTTGAGCCTTCCCTCCTCAGCAATTCCCAATTCTTCCCTGGCACTAGCTCTCTATTAACTACTTGATTCTTGATACAGTATGCAAGTGTTCAAAATCCTTTACATTTAGGGTTATCAGGGATAAATGCACTAGCACAAACAAGAGTTGCACCCCCCACAGAATACCACCACCACCTACTCACCTACCCAAATAATTTATCATAAGTAAGATGAGCTTAAAAGTAAGACAGGTTTAACAAATGTGTAATTTTTTTTGCTTTAGACTGTTTTAAAACAGCTGGTTATGAGGGCTCTTGAAGAGACCAAAACTTGATTTGTTTGGCTAAAATGTAAATCATTCACTGAGGGATTAAAGATGACAAAGGTGCTCAACTTTGCTGGTAGCTGTGGGGAATAAAAGAAAGAGACATGTCAGTTAAAATGACATGCAAAACATCCTCATAAATAAGTGTGACATACCCAAAAACAGACCAGCAAAAAAAGCCAAAATCATCCTTTCAAAACAGTCTTAAAAAGGACAAAAAAAAAAAAAAAAAAAAAGCCGGAGGGGATTTCATGGCCATCATGATTTTCAGTCTCTCATTCCTCTTCATTCCTTTGCAGAAGGCAAATTAATTTCTTTTGTAGCTTCTGACCTAAACTAAGAAGTATATCATTACTCCCATGCATGCTCCTCCAGAGGTCTACTAGGCACTCTGTTATATAGAGAATAGTAGGAATGATGGCAAAACAGCAGCAAGTTCAATTCTAACACAGAATAAAAAACTGTGTTTGATTACAAGAAATATAAGTGGCATTTCCAATATTATTTTGATTACTTTGTCAGTAATGTTTCATGGCACAAGCCAAGTAACCACAACTTGTGTGGACAGAAACTTTCTTTGTTGACGGCTTGAGAGCTTCCCAAACTGTGGAAAGCTCATAGGCCCTTCCGACTCAGAAATCCTTGGAAAAAAACCCAAACCAAACTAAAACTTACTTCTTGTTTTGCTGTTGGGAATTTCAGAGCATCTATTGTGCATACATCTGATTTTCATAGGGGAAGGAATCCAAACAACTGGCTTTCTCAGCTCAAGGTGCAAGATTAGCCAGCCCAGCTGGGGACAGCTACACTGCAAACCCACGCTTTTCTTCCAGCGCTGGTGGCACATAAGTGGAGGTTCCTCAAGCCTCAGCACTTGCAGCTCCCCTCAGGAGGGAGCATCTCTTAATAATTATAGAAGAAACCTTGAATTAAATTGTGTAACTTTTCTTTACATTTTATCTTAGTTCTTTTCTTTACTGGCTCCTTCTTGGTTTATAATCCTTCAGACAAAATAAGTAGAACACAGCTATTAAATCATATACAGCACGGGTTTTTTTTGTAACTAGAAAGACAAACTGTATAAATTTCATAGCTAGCTGAGAATCTGAGGACACATTTACTCAAAATTCTCTATTTATACAGTTTCTTGCCCTAAGAACTGTTTCAATTTCTTCAGCAATCAGTTCTCTTAATTCTGGTTGCTGTAAAGCTGCTTCTGAATAGAAACTTGAATTATAAAATTAGGCAATTTGTAAAGAACGAAGAGAATTTTTTTTTTACTAAAGCTGTATTAAATATTATAGGAAAAGAAATAAAATGATTTCTAATACTTGTCACTGTATTATTACCTCCTACTAATGAATTAATAATGTGCCAGTTTGCCACTAAAACTCTGCATGTCTTTTTTGTGACATTTTTCAAGACCACAATGATTACTTTTAGTAACAGTTACTTCAGTGATCGAAACTGAATATGAATAGTCTTTGTGTATCTACCAAAGCACAAAACTGTATTTCCTACTCAGAGCAGTGCAAACATAGTTTACACTTCCAAGAGACTGTGTTTTCAGGTGCTTGGTCAAAGGTTTCCTTTAAGTCAGTTGTCTAACTTTGTATCAAACCATGCAGGAAAAACAGGTATAACGATTCTTTTTTATTTAAATTATTGTATGAGAGTAAAACGAGTCAGTTCTTTAGAATTCATTACCCACAGAACCATCATACAGGGAGGGGTTCAGCCAGCATCCATATGGCCAATGGGGGCAACATCAATCCACATATGACTCAAGTGGGGCTTTATCCTCCAGCCCAGAATAGACCCCACAGCTGAGCCTGGCAGCACTGCAAAACTCAGCCCTGAGGAACTTGTGTGTAGGTAAGAGACAAGCTGGGCGAAACTGCAGGTAAAAATGTGTCAACAAAATATATTAAAAGGTAATGTTTATACAAACACCAGGGAAATCAATTTTATAGCACATGGGAGTAAACTGCTTCACATGTAAGTATCTGCAGGCCTGGTGACTTGCCTGGTGAGACTAAACACTTACCTTACTTAAGTGGGGGAGTCATTCATTTTTAAGTAAGAAATGCAAGGGGACAGCTTTCCTTTGAAGGGGGCAGTTTCTTCCTCCTACAGTCCTTCCCTGTTCTGGAATGGGCCATCATCTTATAAATACTGGAAAGCCTTGCATTTGTGCTGAAAGCCCACAGCAATAGCTCCTACATTTTAACTGATCAGATTTTGGCAGGCAGGAAAGTTTTGTCTATTAAAGAGCCTCATTTTATATTTCTAAGTACACTGCCTTGCTTTCCCTCCCAAATTAGTGCTGACAATTAATGGCCATCAAAAGAATAAAACTAAGTAGTTGCGAGGAACCAGCATTGAAATAATTAGTTTTGAAAGCCCAGAAAGTACCCCTAAAAGCAGTCAGAAGTGCGTTTGTGCAAGAGCTTGTTTCTCTAAAAACACAGTGAGCTCCGTGTGCTACAAGTTCTGACCTCCTCCGACACCAACTCCTCTGCGACCAGCTGCCTTGCCCAGCTGGCAAGTGAACAACGAGGGAAGGAAATGAGCCATGCCTTGGGGGCATCCGTGAAGTACGTACTCAATGGCATCACTCATCCTTGGCAGCAGCCCCCTGTACAGGAGACCGGCACATTTTTAAGAGCCGGGACGGGCATCAGCCGGTATCACTCCTGCAGATTGCACCGCAAACAGGGTCTAAGGTTATGCTTGAGACAACCTGAGGAGTGACAGGAGAGGTCACTACACGTGCTCCACCCAACAGGTCTTCAGCCAGAGACAAAAAGGCAAGTGGAAAGACAGAAGGATACATTTCCATTTTTCAGGGTGTGTCTAAAAGTCAGCAGTCTCTTTTCAAAACAGAATAGAGCAAATCCTTCTATCTGAGAATCTGAAAAAAGACAACAGTCACAGATCAAGCACTTCCCTCTTAGTATCTTTGGAGGGTAGGTATTTCACCTGTTAAAAATTCAGGAACGGGGATGCAGAAGTAATTAAGCAACTGACCATTTACACCTGACAACAGAGAAGGGCGAATTAGGTTTTATGTTGTCTGCCTAGCAGCCCACGCTGTCTGTTGAATTTCAAGATATACGGTTTTTTCCCCCAGCTAATTTATTCAAGGAACCTACAGTTCTTGACTACCGTACAGCTGTTTCACACACTTGTCCTCTTCTACATGTTGAACTGTGCCTTGAGACACAATATCATTTGCAGCTCCTTCATAATGACGGCTACTTTAGAATTTTTTTTAACATCAGTTCAAAGCTATATTCTAGAAATCTATAACCATCTTTACTGCTTTGTATCCATATGTAATTTCAGTTACAGTGGAAAATCCTATTGAAGCCCTAGACACACAGATGAAGAAAGCAGCACGATACATGCCTTGTCATAGTAAAACATGTAAGTGTCCCACTAAAATCCAACTTATTGTTCTTCATAAATTCAGAGTGTAGTATATGATAGAGACAATTCATGCTTTGTAACTGTATAAAAATTATAAGATCCAACCATGCCTCTGACCCCCATGGCCAGAAGCAGGACCTTCTTTCTATTCAAAGATTTCCCGGACTCGCCCAGATAAAATCATGCCTATTAACGAATGAATGAGTCCTTCTCGGGCAATAAGCAGCCATTTCCCAAGAACGTCCAGAACATTCAAGGAACTACACCTGGAAGAGATTACATCGAGGACCGGTGACGTCCTGGCTACAATTGAAAAGAAGACTATTTCGAGGAGCTCAAACAGCCATCCAAACCTATGGACTAACCCCGTTACATATGAAGGGACATACAGAAATCTTATGTAATTTCTGCTTCAGGCAGAATAAACTGTATATAAGCTGGCTACCTGAAGCAGTTGGTGGGAAACACTGGGGAGATGCTGACACTACGTTCGTCCGAATCAAGTTCACCCAGCGTCAAAAGTCCAGGGTTGACGCTGTCTTGGCTGTGGCGGTTTTATAATATTCTATCTAGTTGTCGATCTAATAAATTTATAAAATCTTTTTTTTATATAAATTTGGCTGCCGATTTGATCATTACTTACAACAAGAGCATGACTAAAACCATCGGGAAAAAAAAAAAAAAGACTCCAAAACAAACAGTGGGAGCGCTGTTACACATTCCCCAGAGTGCAAAAGTAGCGTTCGACTTCAAAAAGGCACTAAGATCGGGCCTTCCGAGCAATTTTAATTTCAGCTCTCCCCTTTGGCAGATCCGCAGCAACGTAGAACAAGTCGGCCAGACTTGCAGCGTCACTTTTAGCCCCTAAACCCAAGCCATGTCTGACAGCACATTGACTTTACTTTAAGTGCTCCTCCGTTTCCCTGGCTGAACAATACAGCAGGGCTCTGCTGCCTTCCCAGGGGTGACTGACTTGCCTGGAAACTACACGCGAACATCGGCAAACCCAAAGGCTGGACTTTACTTCCCGAGCGCGGAGGGCGCCGCGCCGCCTACCTTGGCCACCCAGCTGAACAATGGTGACATCCTAGGGGCTCCGACGCGGCGATCCCCGGCTCCGGCCGCTCCTCTCCGCCTCTCCCGCCCGCCGCTCCCACCGCCTCACGCGCCGGGAGGGACGGGCCCGCGCGGACTCCCGAGGCGCCCCCGCCGCCGAGCGCCGGCCGGCGGCACCGCGAGCGCTGCGCGCCGGGGACACTGCCCGTGGCGGCGCCGGCTGCAGCCGCGGGGCTGCGGGGCGGGAAGGGAAGGGAAAGGAAGGGCCGCGGCCGCGTCCCGCCCCCGCTGCGCTCCGCCTCCGGCGGGGCTCCTCGCCCCCGGGCTGCGGCCGCCCGTTCCCGGCGGGCGGGAAGGGAGCGGGCTCGCCCTCCGGCAGCGCGCCCGGCAAACGCAGGCAACCGCCGGCCGCCGCCTCGCGCTGCCCGGCCGCGTAATGCAGCGCTGACCGCAGGATTGGCTCGTAACTAAAAGTTTCTGGGAACATCCCGGCATCGAAGCCATTCCTAACATTAAAGGATCGAGCGAAAAAGCATCGTTTGAAACCACTGTGAAATGTTACACTTCCAGTCTGTCTTGCCATTCGTGTTAGCTAATGGCATTTGACATAACATGCTAGCAGCTCAACTTCTAGAAATCAGACTGTCGTTCTGGAAGGCCAGGAAGTAGTGTACATGTTTCCAGCAGGTCCAGGGATGTTACCTGCCACTCAGCCAGGAAAGCTCATTCCTGACGTTGCTCCGGCTGAGCTGGCTAGGAACACCCTCCTCTCCTACTCAGTGGCTGTGGGGCTGCCTGCGACAACTAATTTTCCTGAGTTAGGAGAAAGGGTACAGAACCAGGAAAGGAAAAAAGGCTGGGAGTTCACAGGAAATAATCCACTAGACTCAAAACAAAAAGCCCTTTATTTTCAACCACCTCAGAAACAACATGAAGAACTAGATTTGCACAATCATAACAGTAAAAGCATAGGGGTCTGCTAGGCACTTCTCAATAAAATTCAACTGGTCAAATTTAGATGATGAAGTGCCAAATTCAGCTCTTTATGCCCAAAGACACTCTCACTGAGACAGCTACTCCACTGTGAGTGTGCCGTGCATGCACTTGCACACTTATGGCTAATGGAATGATCTCCAGGTCAGAGCTGACACGGCTCCAGTCGTTTGAGTTATTAAAATGAAAACAGGAGGGGAAGAGTGACATCCACGCATGTGGGCTGGGGAGAAGCAGAGCCAATCTCACAGCTCACTGAGGCAGAAAAGGGGCAGTTTTGGCACCTGCCCCAGACTACATGATCCTGAAACCCTGGGTTTGGTTCATACAAAGCAAACAAGGGAGCAAGCAGCCAGAGAGCTCGGTCACCTCCTCACTGGTGCTGGTGAGTGCCTGAGCACTGCTGCATCTCTGCAATGGGCCACAGATGGATGAGGGGGCAACTCAAAGGTGATTCTTCTCAGCCTGTACCCAAGCTACAGTTTCTGAAATGAAAACCTTAACAAATGCATTTCAGATCTTCATAAAAGCAGAATAGAGTTCCATTTTCTAATAGTTCTACAGATTAGAGATAATTCACAACTATGGCAATGGCTCTCTTTGTGATTATGATAGTGGCCATGGACATTTGATTGTACAGATGTTCTTAGTCATAAGCCCAATAAGTCACTAAATATGACTGATACCCATTCTGGTAGCAGTCTCTAAAGGCTTGCTGGCATGACGGAGAAATTTTCACTGCTGCTACTGTTCATGATGTACCGAGTTCATACGTGAAAAAATAACATCTGTTCTCAGGGCCTTAAACTCAGAACTTGACAAGAACTCTACTTTTATTTCATGAAGTAACTGAGGGCATGAGCAAGGCAGAATGCTCCTCATTATGTGGTGCTCATAGTTGTACAGCATAACCACTATATTTGATGGTAGCATGAGAGTCTCAAGAGTCTCATTTCTCTAATGCTGAGGGTGAACAATACTACTTCTAAATAATTATTTCTTCCCCTTTCTCCGAGGAGATCCTGCCAGCTTGGGAGTTGTTCCAGCTCCCCCTTCCTGACTGACATCTTTACACAATTTTAAACTAACAATACACACACCTGCCCAAGAGTCCAGATTAAACACTAATGTCAGGATATCTGGCTTCTCACCCTGTCTGCAACTGGCTCAAACAGCCATTTCCAGTGTGTCACTTCACACTACTTAACTTTGAAACCTGTTGCATGTAGTTGTTATAGTGACATTTGTATTTTAAATGCACTCTGAAAATTTCTACATGCTTCTATAGGATTGGGTAGAAGAGTGGTCTTGTGGTGAAGATACTGAATTAGGAGACAGAATAACAATGAATGAATTCCAGCTTCTGCTGTTAACATGACTTCCAGGCATGCTACATAACTGCTCTCTCTGCTTTAGTTCACCTGTTAAAAAAAAAGATGGTTAATGCTGGCCTTGAAGGAAGGAGAAGTGGGCACACTTTGGCATTTGGGAAACAGCTGGAAGTGAGGCTTAAGTGATCAGCTATAAAAACATTTAGTAATGCCTGAAACTCTTCAGTGTAAACGAAAAGGTCACTCTGTTGCTTACCTTCCAAAAAAGATGCATTTAGACATGTAGTGGGAACAATAACTGGATTCAATTTTCAGAATGTTCAAATTTCTAAAAAGAGAACTTCTGTATTTTAGTATTTTAAGTTTGGCTTGTGTAGATAACTGTCTCTCCAAAAATACGACATACCCATTTTGGGGAAATGGAAAAATTCAGGGTCAGGGAATAACATCTGTTTTGCATAAATAGTAAGTAGCACTTGACACCATCTTATCCAAGTCTATGATCTCTTAAAAATCAAAACAAACCCCTCAGTCCTATAAGCTGTTTCATGTTATCATGGAAAGTATTAGCAAGATATTTGTGGCTGTTTTTAAAATAGCAACAATTAAAATACTTCAAAGACACAACTTAGAGCTTCCATCGTCAGAAAGGTGATCTTTCTGTTCTACAGACGTCCTACATAAATTTACACAAATACTCTCATGAGTTTTTCTCCAACAAAGTTTTCTCCATTTAAAGAAGCTATTTGTAGAATGAAAGAGATATAAAAAGAGAAGGGAGACATACAGAAATATTAAGAAGAAAGGAAGGTGCAGTTGACCTTTCAACTCAAAAGAGGAGTATTCCTGTTTAATTTTCCTCTGATTTCAGTTTCTCTAGGTTTATTGAATATCTTCATATACCATAAATATCTTTGTGAATCTTCACAGTGTGTCATCACTGAATGATGTCTCACAAGAACTTCCATTAAGGGTATAGCCAACAACTGTGGTACCTGAGAACTGGCCTCCCCTTTTGCTCTTGTGTTACCACCTGTGGAGATTTTAAAGCAGATCCCATCCCCATTTTAAGTTTTTTCTTCTGAATGATACTTAAACATACTTTGGCAGTTATTCTTCTCATGAATTATCCCCTCTGTCCACATTCACTTGCAACTTTCACTTACCTCTTTCCTTCCTGTACACAAAAAGGTCTTGATAAAATCAGGTGGAAAAAATACAAGAAAAAAGTATGCCTGCCATTAATTATCACTTTCCAATATTTAGTCTTTGCTTAAAAACACCCACAATTTTTATCCTTTATCACTTAATTCTCACTGTTCTTTAGGATTTCCCTAAGTACTGTCTCATCCTTTTCTGAAAGCTCCAGGTGTGATGGTTTCTACTTTATCAGAGAAAAAAGAGAGAAAGAAAATAACTACTGTGAGTACTGTTTGTGATGTGAATTCAAAATGTAATAATGTTTTGGTTCTTAGATGCAGCTGTAATAAATCATACCAAAACAAAGGTGTCTAAGGAAACACCAGACTTCTATGGCACCTTCACACAATGCAAGATGCAAAAATTATTTATCTGAATCCATCAATGTAAAAGAGTAATGAATTCTCTGGATTTCATCCTATCCAAAGACTCAATCAAGCCTAACTCAGTGGCTTCTGAATAGATACTATGGTGAAGAAAAGAGTAACCTTTGTTACTTCTTTTGACTAAATTATAAGCTAACATTTTTCTCAATACAAAATGAAATATTAATCATAAAACCAATTACTTCACCAAACCAGACCTCCACCAGCCCCCAGATGAAAGACAACAGCAAGACCCAACACCTAACCACAGGCTCGTAGTGGCTGTCCCTTTGAATTAAAGTGCATAGAAGCACACCCATGCTAAAGATGAAATCCAGCTTTCTCCAAAGCACCTGGGATGACTTTCTTGGTGGTTTCTAGACACTCAGTGGAAGCAGAAACTACACAGATTTGGATAATCTTCTTAGTAATGGGAGTGAAATTTTCTGGCTATTTGCTAACCTGTAGCAAATATGAAAAATGCTGACATTGGGCCGGTGCCCAGAGATAACTCGCAATTCCCTCCCCGTGTGGCAGACAGAAGAGAACAGTTCCTCACCAGACTGCTGGGCTCTGATTCAGCAGCAGAGTCCTTTCCAACCTCTCCTGTAGGTTAACTTACATATAAGTGTATTTTCCACCAAAAAATTTGTAATTGCTAAAATGCTTCAATTCAAGTGATATTAGGATTTCCCACTCAGGAATGAAAAGTCATGTTGGTGATGGGCTATCTGTCCTCTTCCCTACCACCACTATCCCTTCTCTCTCCAACAGTGTCAGAGCATAAAAGGGTTACCATGTGCTGAGGCTCAATTGCACCTCAGCAAGAGGACTGAGGGAAAGCAAGATCTGTGAAGGGAAAGGTGATCCCCACCTGTAGGAGTGAAGTATAAGAGCACACGGGCCATGTTGCTCACTCAGCAGACAGTGGAATTGAAGTCTTCCTTGGGCAAGTCATATCCTAGAGGCAGGGTTACATCAACTGGAGTGAGGTCATGAGAGCATTAGAGGATAAAACACCTCATAAGGTTGAAGCAGCTTTCCTGATTGGCTACCATTATCTTCAGATTCTTTCCCACGGGTCTGTTTTGGACCAGAAAGTATTTAGGCATTCTTTTTTTTATTTGAAAAGTTGTATCTAGAGAAAACAGTTTGTGCTTTTCTTATGCCCTGTTAGAAGGCAGTTGTGGTGATAGCAGATGCTGGGATGATCAGTCAGTTACCTTGAACGGAATGGATAATTTCTCCGTATTTGCTCCAGAAAGTTGAGAGTAGAAGGGTTTTGGTGAAATCTTTAGTCAAACAAGGGACTGGAGAAAATACTACTCATTGCATCTGGAACCCATCATCCTGTAAAGGTAACCAAGGCTATAGATAATCAGCTTAATGGTAACACAATCTAGCTTTAGGGTCCATTGGTGCCCATTCATAAACATTAGGGGCATCTGATGCAAAGAGCACATTTGGACTGAAATCATTGTGCCACTTCAAACACTTCTGAAAATACTGATGAGCAAACTTTGGATTGGCAAGTTTTACGCTGGACTGTGTATTTTTTGTCTTCCCACAGACAGCAAAAGAAAGCCTAAAGCTGTCAGAAACTTTGCCATGGGCTCTGACTAATTCTACTCAAGCATAATCATATGTCTGCATTTGACCAAGATGAAATGTACACTGCTGAATGATCTAATTGTAATTAAATTATCAGATCTCTATAAATGAGTGAAAAAACACAGTCTGAATCTACAGCTAAGTCCAAGCAAGATTTATGAAGATATCTTGTGAGGAGATCACTTTGATCTGAATAGTTGGATGCAGAAAAACTAACAAGGACAATATGGCAAATGAGCAACAGGGGAAACTCAGAGCACAGCAGGGAATTGCCACAAAGAGACATCAGAGGTTCCATACCTTTATTCTCTTTTGTAATGAGGGTTTTCTGGAAGCTGTGAAATGAGCAGGAAGAGCAGAAAACAGGTAGAACAAAGGAGGAAACCGCAGAACCAAATCAAGGGCAGTAACTTTTGATCTTCTCAGTGTCACCAAGCTGAGAGATAACTTAGCTGAGCTCTCCAGAATGCTGAGGTGGCTTTGGGGAGAGAGCAGCAGATGTCACAAGGATGACATATACCTACACACAGACCCTGACACAACTGGATAAACTATAAAATATTAATTATGCAAGACTGCTTATTTTAAAACTCGCCTGGCACTGGGATGTAAAACATGTGAAAATCAAATTGCCATTAATGTCCCGTTGCACTAGACACATGGCCCTGAAAGGACTTTGCACCCTTTTCCATCAGCTTCCTGTTACTTCCTTGTGCCGAGCACCACAGATCTCACGCGAATAAAAAAACATCTAAAAGTTTAAAAAGCATTTTCAAAATGCAATTAGTTAAAAGTTATACTTAAAGTGCTTGTTGATCTTGAAGCTTATATGATTAACTCAAGTCACATGGGAAAAGACAATTCATTTGAAGATAGATCTCATTTCCTTTGTGAAGAAGCATTACATCACAGTGGAAAAAATCCTCCAAATTACTAAGCACTACTATTTCCAATAACAGATAAGTAATAGAGTAAAAAATGTCTAAAAATCTTGTGGAAAACCTATGAACAGAACATGACACCTCTCATTTGACTGGTTAAAATCAAAACATAATTATAATTTTATCAATTCCCTATATGCTATGGGAGGCATATATATTATGAATGTCTATTTCCATAACATGGGCCTTCATGTTATATATGTTTACTGTAGCCCACTAGAACACTCTAGTAATGAGTAATATAAAATAAGGAATAATGTATGCATCATTTTACAGAGTTATAGCCTAGCTCTTTGTTTACATAATTAATTATAGATTCAAAAATAGTCCCACTGTCCTAGACATATTATTTTGTATACCTCAGTCATAACAGTAGGAGACATGGGAAGTATACTGAGCTCCATAGAATGGAGAGCCATGGAAAGTAGCCAGTCTTCTCACTTCTCCACAATTTACTTAATAAAGCTATTTCTAACAGCACCAATTTCTCATTATTTAATTCAGCCACCATCCCCATAGACAGTACACAGATTCAAGTGGGCTTAAATTGTAGTTCACATACTCGAAAGCAACCCCCATTTCAGTAAACTGAAAAAACTCCAACAGTTAAAATATAACTTTAAGTGCTAACTATTCTACTGCCAAACCAAAATATTTCTTGGTTTTACGGGGAATTGCTTAACAATAAGAACTGTCAGTTCAGGTTTATCTCTCAGAAAGTGTAGGGTCCAGAACTTACCTACAGTCAATAGAGTAATATTGCAGTTCAGATATGATAAGCAGCTGAGTGTAAAAACTATTTATTTGAGAATTGCCCCCACTAAAATCACAGACCAAGTTGTTACTATATCCTTATGCATCTTAAGCAGAGATAACAAAAGGAGGAAACAAATAATATATTGTCCTGCTCTTTTCCAGAATCAAGCTGAAGAAATTTTAATGTATGTAAGGCTGGCTTCATACCATAAGCCTCCCTGCTCGGGTGCTCTTGGACAAAACCCTGGTGGAAGAACTGTAGCAGCCAGCTGAGAACTACTGCAGCCCCTTGCAGTTGATTAAGAAGTGCACTCAGCTGCCTGCCCAACCCTTGCTCTGCATCACTTCCCATCACCAGCCTTCCATTTGATTACAAGCTGCAGCACAGTCCTTCCCTAGGTAGTTCCAGTGTAATGTGAAATTGAGAATACCACTGGAACCTACTAACATAATAATTTGCATGTACAGTAACTTTGTATGGAGTACATCAACCTGCCTTTTTATTAAATTATCTGTGATTTTTATTTGGCTATGTTGTGCTGTTCATTATATTCCTTCTCAGGTGTCTTGAAAGTGGAAAATTTTGTTGGCAATGTTCCCTTGCACACATTTTTAACTCACTGTTTCTAATCTCTCCCCTTCCTACCCTCTTCTGCAGGCTTATCAACCCATCAAGTGTATTTTTGTCAGTGATGTGGACTCTTTTGCTTTTGTATTTTTGGCTAAATCATACTGTCTTTCAATTACAATGAAAGCAACAAAATGGCAATAAACCATCTTTCAAACCAAGATTCAGTCTTTACCAATCTGAAAAATCACTTTCCCCATGATACACCTGGCTTTCCATTCAGAAATTTACAGTTCCAGGTTTCATTACAAACAACATTCCACATTTAGTTACTTCAAGACAATTCTGTTTTAACTCCTAAAAAACACACTGGAAAACATTTGTGAAATATAACACACAATAAAGAGGCCTTTAAAATACAGCAGCAGGATTTATCCTTATGGCTCTTTTGTGGTTTTGATAGAGCTACATTGCTTCAAAGGGCTCAGGATACACTACTGTAAGTCACTGCTGCACATTTCACCCACATGTTCCGCCCCTGTGCCAGAACAATGGAAGCCTCTGCGTGCTGAGTCAGCCATCCAAAACCCACGGATCCACACAGACCCAACACAGCCCCTCACCACAGGCTCTGTTAACCATCTTGTCACCAAGAAGGGGAGAGAGCGGCATCATCTCACGTAGGACTCATCAAATTTGGAAATGTGCACATATTTTCAAGAATAAAGTCTGAAATATTCGTTGACATGCATTACACTATTGAAATGCACAAATAAATACAAAACTAATCATGGGTCAGTTTTGCCATTTCCTCCTTTCTGGGTATTCTTAGTATCAACAGGGAACTCTGGCATTCCAGGAGAAACCTGCACAAAGCTGGATGGATAGGCTAGACAGTTGAATTCTTCACTGAAGTGATCTGCTAAGTTCAGATACTGCTACAACTTGCAAGTTTGAGCTCACATATTTGAATAATTTGTAAGTCTCAACTCACTTATTTGAGAATGTGTTCACAGCTGCAAAGACTCAAATGGGTAAGTGAACCTCAGAAGTCATCTGAGCAGGTCTTTTAGAATCATAGAATCAATTTAGGTTGGAAAAGATCTGTAAGATCATGAAGTCCAAGCACTAACCCAGCACTGTCATATTCACCATTAAACCATGTCCTCAAGTGTCATATGCACACATTTTGGAATGCTTCCAGGGATGGTGATTTTACCACTTCCCTGAGCAGCCTGATACAATACCTGAGAATCCAATTACTGAGGATTTTTTCCCCTAATATCCAATTTAAACCTTACCTGGTGCAACTGAAGTCACTTCCTCTCATCCTGTCACTTGTTACCTGGGAAAAGTGGCTGATCCCCACCTTACTACAACCTCCTTTCAGATTGTTGCAAAGAGTGATCCAGTCTCCCCTGAGCCTTCTCCAGCCCAAACAATCCCAACTCCCTCAGCTGCTCCTCATAAGCTCTGTGCTCCAGACCTTTCACCAGCTCTTTTGCCCTTCTCTGGCCCAGCCCCTCAATGTCTTTCCAGTTGTGAGGAGCCCAGAACTGGACACAGGACTCAAGGTGTGCCTCACCAGTGCTGAGTCCTGGTCCTGCTGGCCACACTACTTCTGACAGAGGCCAGGATGCCACTGGCCTTCTTGGTCACCTGGGCACACCCTGGCTCACGTTCAGCCAGCTGTGGCCACATTCCAGCCACTCTGCCCCCAGTCTATAGCACTGACGGGAATTGTTGCGACCCAAGTGTAGGATCAGCATTTTGCCATACTGAACCTCTTGCAACTGGCCTTGGCTTATTTATCCAGCCTGTCCAGATCCCATTGCAAAACCTTTGTGCCCTTCAGCAGACCAACATTCCCACTCACTTTGGTGTCATCTGTGAATTTACTGAGGGTGCCCTTGTTCCCCTTGTCCAGATCATTGATAAAGATAATTACCAGGACATTTCATCCAGGGTATATTAAATTCTCAAGTGTCCCATTGCTTTCAATTATAACTTATGAGTCGAATGAAGGCCCATTTTAATCAATCTTCCCAGCTTTTTCTCTTAGCATGCACAATGCTGTAATACACAGTCAAACAACAAGAACCTAATAAGAATCAATATTACTTTCTCTCACTGTAGATCCACAGTGTCATCCCCATACAAGTGCTTCGAATTTGCTCACCACAAAAGACAAAAACCTGTAAGTCTAATTCAGCTGATGTTTCCAGCTGGCCTCAAGACTTCCAGAACAGGCTGACATGCCTGTGCAAACATGTGTACTTAAAGTCAGGTCATTGAGGGTTATCTGGCTAAGGAAAATTTGTCACATACCTATGTTTTATATGGCTTGCTGGAAGCACATTGTCTCAACATGTGCAAAAGGGGCTTATCTTGAGACCTTGACAGTTTCTGATCCGTAACTTTAACAAAAAATGTAATCAGAAATCTTTATTTGTTTATTTGAGGTTCCTGGGAACTCTTCTGACTCTTCCAAATCTAGCATAAACACAAAAACTGAAAGAGAAGGGAAAAAAGACAACTCTATTCTAAAGAAAAACTTGAAGCATGTATTTTGCAGTACATGAACTCCCTGCAGAAACCCCACTGAAAAACCTCCTCCCAGTAAAGAGGAAGCCTGCATACAGGCAATGCATGCAGTCTGAGATGTAAAAGCTATTCATTTGAGAATTGCCCCCACTTAAATCACAGATCAAGTGGCTACTGTACCTTTATGTGTCTTAAGGATGTATCTGGCTAATAATATACGTGTAAAGAAAACCCAGAAGTCCTGCAAGTTTCTAGAATATAAACTTTTGTCCTTGCACACATAAAAACTTTATTATAGCAAGCTCCTAACATGACCGAGAGCTAAGTGTTTCACATCTATCAGATAGTCTGCTGAGGGGAGCTGAAACACCCCAGAACAGTGGCTGATGTTAAACACTAATCAATGTTAAGCACATCTTGTTTTGTGAAATTTAACACACAAGAATAAACTCCAGAAACAGTAGAACAGTATTTCTGTTCTACTGACTTTATAGAGCACTGCTTCTTGTTACATAGTAAAATACAAACTCATTCCAATATTTTTAGAGGCACTGCAAAAATATTGAAAAAACACTCCAAAGAAAAACAAAAAAACCCTAAAAACCCACTAGGAGAACCCAAGCAGAACTTCAGTAGGACAATTTGGGAAAAAAGTAAAATGAAAATTACACTACTGAAACTTTCTAACTGAAAACCCACCAGCATCTTTCAATTGATTTCTACCAGTTTTAGATTAAGCCTTCAGTATCTCCACGGTAAGGTGAGCAATTCTCCTGCTAGTGGAAAGCAGAAGAGGTGAAAACTGTCACAGCAATCGCAGGATCTTACATTTGCTCTGCACAGCCACTAAGTGGCACTTAAACACCTCATCTTAAACCGCGATGAAGCTGCAAACTTGTGAAGGGATTGGAGGGACAAAAGGAGTTATGCACTCTGGGGAATAATCCCTTTCAAGAACAATGAAGTTCTCTTCCTGCAATTAGAAAAGCTTCCTAACGGCCTGGCTATGAATGCTACTGTCAGGAACACTGTACAGCACTCCACAGCAGCAGAGATACTGCGGAGCTCCTCAGAAGCAACTGCTTTTCTCTTCTAAATCCCAGTCCTGATTTGGGAGTCAGAGTGCCTCGTTCCAGTGTGTCATTACCCACTACTGGGTCGCTTTGAAATCTGCACTTAAGTAGGGAATATGATGTGCCTCATTGCTGCTGGAGAGCTGGTCCAACAAAGGCACTTCCAACACAACTTCTAGAAATGCCTCTGAATTCAACTTCAGTGAGAGACCTCTGAAGGTACCAACACTATTTGTACTTGAAGATACATGGTTTTTGTAGTCTGTAAAGAATTAAAAGTGATGAATGGGGCTTTGCTCTTCTTAAAACCTTCATAAATTATTGCTTCATAGACATATGGCATACTTATATTTGCAATTTTAAATAAGGAAAGAAACCTAAGTTTTGTAATAGTGGTGTTGAATCAACCATATTAATCATCCTCAATATATTCTTGTATTTGAATTATAATTTTTCTTGTCTGGTTTTAAAAGTACTTCTGTTTCATTAAAAATCTTTCTAAATGAACTAACTGGAGGTATTGGAAACCTTCTTTTTCTACGTGAACAGCCTAACTGTCATTAAAAAAAATCTAGGGCTAAAACCAAGCTGAGTAATATATTACATATTATAGGTGCTAACCAAGCAAGTATCTACAAGCATGTTCAAAGTCATTGCTGCAAGTCTGTCTGTTGTCTTCAAAGGACCTAGCCTGAAGTTAAAGTGCATACAGATCTCGGCCTCAAAGGCTCAGAAATAAGATTTATGTACAATTTACTTTCTGACTCTCAAAAAACTCTCAAAAAAAAAATCTCCATTTCAGTTAGCCACAGTTTTAGATGCAAATACACCACCAGATATTCAGTGCAAGCTCTACTTTACACCTTTGTGCTGAACGTAGCTTCCAAAAATCTCAAATGAGGAGTTGTAAAATCTAGCTTTTAATCCCTCTTTCTGTGCAAGTTCTTCACATTGTAAGTAGAAGCATAGCATATAAGCAACAAAGCAACACAACAAACCACATAATGATTACTAAAAATACAATTTTGAAGCAAAATCTGCCTGTGTGAAGCTAGTTTTGTGGAGGTGTTTTAAAGAAGCTTGCACATGAAAAGTGTTCAATCAGTTATGCAGAAGGACCAAACTTAAGCCAACACAAGAAGAATCATTATCAGTGAAGCTGTTTATATGACTAGCAATAGATCTCAATTACTGTCACTCTGGAAAAAGTTGGGGGGAGGGTGGGAAAGAAAGGGGAAGTCCACATTGACCAGCAGCTTCATACAAAGGACAAACCAAGTATAAGCTGGCATTATCCACTCAATCCTTGTATCAGATCCTCCATGACCAACCTTTAGGGCAAACACACATATCCATTTAAGCCTGTATTTGTCCAGTCACACAAATCATTCTTTAGGAAAATATTTCCCACAGCCCTTCCCATAACTTGACGTCCATAGAGAGGGTAAAAAAAACAGAAATAGAGAACAACTGTGTCTACACCAGGCAAGGGAAAGCACTGATTTTACGACAATGATTTTCTACCATTATTCAGTTTGACATGTAACAGGATGGGAGATTGTGCTGCTAAAGTAAATACAGCAGTTATATATGCCTCCTCTGCTTTGGTTTTCTGCTTCACTACAGCCAAAGAGCCCCCATCTGATGACCTTGGGGCACAGCATAAATGTCAGCGTAGGAAAGGCAAAACTTTAAATTAAAAGCCAACTGCATGGAAACATAAGGAGCTATTTCAGGAAGATGATTTAATCAGTATCATAATTTATGACTTGGTGTCTTCATATTTGAATGTGGATGGTTTGTGTTTGTCTTTTAGAGCCATTTTAAAATCTGAAAAGAAGAAATACAACTGCCTGAACATGAATGTCCATGTTTAAGTAGCTCCAAGTGAGCTAAAGCCCAAGCTTCCTAATGAAACTTGCAAAGCAAATTAAAAAGGAGGTTTTGGTTTTATTAGTCTTGAGGAAAGATAACTGGTATCAACCAGATAGGAGCCAGAACCGCTCTTGAGTCTGTCTGTAGACAGTCTGTCTGTACTAACCTATATGACAGATACAGCCTTTGTTTATTTATGTATTTGACAAAAATTATCTTCTCAGTTTTGCTACCTAAATCACACAGTCCTCAATATGTTATTGTACTGTGCACCACAACAACTAACACTGTTTAGGGTAAGACTGATTTTTTTAAATAAAAACTGTTATTTTCAAAGCAGTTTCCCCTCCCTCCCCATATAGCTACTTTCTGGCTTTAAATTGCATACAACTATTATTGCATCAAGCATCCACAAAATTAATTTAAGACCTTCACAACTGTGCATACTTCATATTACTTAAGAGTGTTAAGTAATTAAGCAAAAAATAAAAACCATCTAGTGACTCTAGATTATAAAAATTTTATAAAAATAAAAACCATCTACTGAATCTAGATTAGACTTTCTGACTTGAGTTAGAGATCAACAAAACAGCATTCAAACTTCCAAACTTCTTCTAGTCTTAAATCAACTTCAGCAGGATAACTTTAATAACAAATAACAATATATGTTATAACAATAACAAAATATGTTGCTACATATTTTGTTATTGTTACAAGTTGTGAAGCTGAGGACTTTTAAAATGATTAGTGCTTGGGTAATATGTGGATAGACAGTTTCCCAATTTAAGACCACCCACCCTGTGACGTTTGTCTTTTTAGACCAAGGCTACTTTGGACTCATTGGGCAAGAATGCAGCGATTTCTTCTCACACTAACAGGACAGACTTCAATGTCAGTGACACTTTCAGAGAATATTCTGAGTTGGGAGGAACCTACAAGGATCACCAACTATTAGGTCCAACTATTCAGTGAATGTCCCATATGGGTATTGAATCCACAAACTTGGTGGTAGAAGCACCATGCTCCAACTAAGGTGGCTCTGTGTGCAGAGGCCAAAGAAACCTGCAAGTGTACCTGTGCACCTCCATCCTCATAGTCTTACTTTTAAGATCTATGTCATCCTACACAGCCCAATCCCTTTGGAGTACTCCTGGTGGGGCACTCTCTTCCCCTCACCTGCTTATGAAAACCTTGTCCCAAAATATTTAATGCTCACTTTAGTTGCCAAATTTATGTCAACTTGAAATTTGACAAAAAACATCTATGGTGATCTAGCAAGGTGCACCAAATAGGTTTTGGAGCAGAATGAAATTAATTTCTTTTACCTAAGTCCCTAAAGCAGCTCAACACAGAGCTGGACAAACATCAGTGCCAGCACAAGGGAAAACACCAAGGAAGTACATAAAGGGATGGATCAGAGGAGAAAAGAATAACAGAATTGCCTCTTTTGACAGAGGACAGATATAAAATCTTCTCAGTGTGCCATCACAAATTACACTTGAATGAAAACCCCACAACAATTTAAGACTGAATGAATTGGGGATCTGAGGCTGGGCTCTAGGTGGCTGTGCCCTGACTCTCACAAAGGTGCACATGAAACTGTTCTGTGATCATGTTAGGATGCTGATTTCATTGAAACTTTATCACTTTTCCTTTGGAATATTCAAATTACTCTGAAACACATCACTGAGTGATACCACAGTATAAAGAACAGGGGGAAAGGTGGGAATGTGCAAACCAGCAAACAAAGGATTACAAGGCCATGGAAAGCTGACTCTAACTTGGTTATGATGTTAAGAGTGAGCTTCTCTTTGGAGATATGTACAGAAGCTCTTCTCTGTGTGAACAGGAGCTTTTAAAGAAAACTCTTCTACAGATATGGAGGATGCTTAGATATTCATGGCTCCAGTTACCTGTGCTGGACATCATAGGCCACAAAAAAGACAAAAAGAGTGGTTAGTAATCAGATGAGAGGCCATCAAAAATCCACTAATTATGTTTTTGCCTCAGTTCTACTGTTTTGCATTTCTGCTACAATTCAACAGGAAAAGTGAAGGAACAACTGTTCCTTGATCCTTAATAGCCTTGAACAATAAATAGCTTTGACATGAACTCTTCCCCTAAAATCAAGTTCATGTGACATCATAAGTAAAACATAGTGACTTTCAGTATTATTTAGGTTGAAAAATACACGAACAATGCCATCTGATGCAGTTTACTATACAGTTAACTATTACACTAGGATAAGAAATCACAAGAATATATAATTTTTATGTTGCTGCTGCCGTAAGAGTGGGAATAGGCAACTCTTTTTACAAAGAGTGATTAATTTCATCTTCTTTGATCAGACATTATCTCTGACTATAAGTCAGCAGCACTGGCATTGCACAAATTACTTCCTCCATGTGGCAAATCAAACAAGGTTTAGGGAAATCCCACAATATTTTTTTATAAAATGAGAGTGAACACACGGGCACTTAGCTGATGCAGCATGTCACAAAGTCACTCAAAGATTTGACAAGAGCCCCATAAAGGCTTGGAATGACTCTGCTAGGGACAGAGTCACTGGCCACTGAGGTTCCCTAACAGAAGAGCTCACATACATGGATTGTTCAAACAGATCCCAGGATAGAACTGGTGTCATTACACTCACACTCAAGAAGCCTGTAAAGCTTGATTAATTGTGAGAGTACTGAAAGCACAGCTGGTTGTTTGCATTATACAGGATATTCTGCTAGGATTTACACAGCTAAACTTTGACCTACTTTATAAACTGGATTGTGTATATGCACATCACAAATATGTATTTGATTTTTCATTTGTTCTGCTGCATTTTTTTTTCTCCTTCAGTATTTTACATTTTCTTCAGTTAGTATTTGGGAGACAGAGGAGATGTCCTAAATCAAAAAGCAGTTTGCAATTACACATCTTCAATCAAAAACCCCAAAGGTACATAAGGAGGCCAAAACCAGCCAAATTAAGTTCTCACTTGCACTGACATTAGTCCAGTTACTTAATTTTGTTTGTGTTTTATGGTTTTTTGCAAAAGAAGAACCATGTTTTAATCTCCCTTGACTCATCAGGCAGTAAAATACAGAAGAAAAAGATCACCTCTACCTTTAAAATTATCTTCCCTGAATTGCTTTAAGAAAGGGAAATGGTACTATTAAAAATGAGATACTTAGTGAGGCTGTACCTTAAAGTCTAAAGTAAAAACAAGTTGTGTAAGAATTGACAGTCATGAAGCCAAGCCTCACAACAACTGCTTAGAAGTTCACTGGGCCCCTGCCATTCCTTTTATAGATGAATAATGTGAAGTTCAGCTCTGTGCAGCCTCACAGAGAGCTAAGTGTTGATTATCTGAAACCAGCTTCTTCAGCACATAATCAGATCATAAACAACATGTAACAGAGTGCTGCATTCCAGGTAAGACAGCCTGATCTACTTAAGTGCATAAGCTATTTTAACTCATGAAAGTAGGTGAAGGTTGTTTAAAAGCAAAATAACTGTTAAAGCAATGGGTGAACAAAACCCCGAGTATCTCAGACAACAGAAGGCATCACAGTTGTAACCAAAAAGCTCCACAACAGCCCAGGTGCTACATTTCAAGAAGTTCCTCGGTGTAAGGAGATGGGTTCTATCTGTGTTTGCCTTGGGGCAGATTTGGCACAGGTGAAGTCAATCAGCAGGCTCAGATTTCGAGCAGCTGTCCCAGTCTGCAGCAACCATACAGACACTGCAACTCTCATGGTAACACCCTGCAGCTGCCTGGGCCAAAAGCTCTCCTATTGATGACACTACAGAGAGAAGATTCAGAAGCACCATATAGACTTGTGCATGTTTTGTGCAGCTGTGATCCTGTTTAATCACAGGCAATATTTTTCTATTAAGCAGAGAAGTTCTATGCAGTGTTTTGCCATCATAGCATTAACTGTTCTGGTAAACACAAGCATATATTACAGGCTGTTATGACAACTTGTGTCCAGAGTCTTGGGGACAAAAAAACCCCTAATCCACACAAACAAAAACACCAGTACAAAATGTAACCCTTTAAAAATTTGACATGAACTTTTTACCTTTCTTCATACTCCAGTTCTCCATTAGTAATGTCACAGAAATATTTTCCTTGCAAGACATCAGGCTCAAGTTTCTAGGCTTTCCCTCAAATTCTCTAAACCTCCAGTTCATATCACAGAAGAAAAAAGGGGAAACTTTCAAGCATTCTGAGCATCTGCTTCACTAAAAAAAAAAACAACTAAAAAGTGACAGTGCTGTCTGCCAATTTCTGCTCCGCATACAGGAATTTATTTTACCCTGTGATCAGAAAGAATAGGTGGATGATGCACTCTATAGACAGCTCAGAGTAGCCTCACATTAGCGTACCCTGGTCCTGATGAAGAACTTCAACCACTCAAAAAAACCACAGGAAAAACACAGCAGGGCATAGCCAATCCAGCCAGTTTCCAGAGAGCCTCGATAAGAATTTGCCAGCCCAAGACAGAGACATGATTAGGAAAGCTGAAGTCCACCTGGAATTGAAGCAAAGGCAACAAAAAAAGTCTTTATAGCTATGTAGGTGACAGAAGACAGGCTTAGGAAAATGTGAGCCTGCTGCTGAATGGAGCACAGGACATGGGAAAAGGCTGAGATACTGAATGTCCTCTTTTACTCAGACCTCTGTGAAACCATTAAATTTAGAACTGTAAATCTTCATTTACAATAAATATAAAAGTATAATAAAAGCGGTACAACCTTAACTTGCCTTAAATCTAAACTAGCTCAGGGCATGAGTCAGATAAACTAGTGACCCATGTTCCATTTGCCAGCCCAAACATCCATCAAGTAAGATTAAACATACCTAAGTAAAACAAATTATTTGATACACCAAAGAAGGATCAACATAATGACATCTGGAATTACTTTTCTAAGCTGAAAATAAGAACAGAAATTACTCCTCCTCCGTAATGTTTTGGCTACTTTGCATCTGCCAGAGGGGGAATCCCTGCTACAGTATGCCCTTAGCCTCATGCTATTTATCTCTTCCATTTCTTGGAGTGAATGCTGTGATAAAGCAGGGCATCATACAGAAGGAAACCTGGGGAGAATGAGCTCAGGAAGGAAATGGCACACCTCACCTGCAGTTCCAAACAGTTTAGAACAAGCACATATGAAACGTAGGACTAAAATGCCAATAATTTTTAAAGTATATAGTTTTCAACAACAACAGTGATATCAATAGCATCACACTTGTGATAAGCAAATGTCAGACCACAGGCCACTTGGGAGACACAGAGGGTGGAGCGTGAATGGTTTCATTTCCATTGCACTCCTACAGTAGCCAAGCACTCTCACCAAGGTGTTCAACAAGATTGTGTTCTTATCCAGATGGGACTATTCTGCAAAGAGATTTAAGGGTGATTTAATTTTTCCCCAGCTTTCCCTATCATTACTCACCTGACCTCTAAGCAGCCTTCATAAAGCTCCCTGCAGGCAATATAATTGAATCCAGCTCCATTCTGGAGCACCTACAAAGAACATGCATTAATGCTTCAGCCCCACCCTCAGGCAGAAATTACTCAATCATGAGGCCACATTAGAATGTCTGCAGAATGAGGGTGTAAGGATAAGAAACTCCACTATCTGTAACTAGTGGAAACTTACTGAAGGTATATATGAAGGAAGGAACACTGCAGATCCCATGTCTGACAAATTGACTTGGAAAAGAAGAATGTAATCCATAAGAGAAGCCCTCTCTAGGCAGAGTAACCCATCTTTTAAGCACAAAGTAGAGTGAAATCATCTCCATATTCACATGCTTCTTTTCAAGTAATGTCATCTCATCCTTCCCTACTTACTGCTATCCAGCAGGGAAAGTGAGCCACACATTGCCATGATGGTACAATGGAAACAGTTACAGCAGATTCTACAGAGGGAAGACAAAGTCCACAATGGGGCACTACCTTTTCTTTCACTGCTACAGAGCAGCATAACAAAGAATTCCTTGCAAACAATCTTGACATTACTTAGTGTTAATTACCTGTCTATGGATTTCTTCTCTAAAGTGGCTAGGTTGAAACTGCAGCAACAATGAACCCAAGAGCCTTGTATTCAGGAAAAACATTGCATGGCATTGCATGCACCTCCATCAACTCTAGAGCTGAGCTAAGTATGACCCAGAAACATTAACAAAACTCTCATATTAAACAGTAAAATAATCCCTCACTAATCAGATGTATGTTCTTGCTCAATTTATATTTATAAAGGAGTAAAACTACAGTTAATGGACTGCAGTCTATCTGCAATGCTGACGCTAAAAGACTGACCATTCCTGGATTTCTGTACCACCTCCAGCACTATGCTTGTCTGCAGGACTTTCAAGTTTCTTGTCCTCCTCTTAAAAGCTTTAATTGTTTAGTCTTCTACTCAACTGCCATTGTCTTAACATTCTAATCTTCCTACTGTACTTCTCCCACAGACATACTTCTGCTCCCTTTTATTCTACTTATCTTAAGGTGAGGATATACAACAGAACTTATTTACAAAGCCACAAAGTACCTTCTACTTCAAATCCTCAGTCAGACGTGACTTAATTTGAGAACTCTTCACCAAATACAACCCTACTACACATTTATATATGCAGACACAAAAAATTGTGGCTCTTGTGGCAGTTTAAAATATTATTGTAATTAGTAATTATCAAAAAAGTCTGGATGTCCAAGATTGTTGGCTAAAGATTGTAATGAACATATAAATTCTGCGACTAAACGCATCTGAACTGCTGTGGTTCTTTTACAGACCTGAAGCAAATAGGAAAAAAAGAGTTCTTACAAACAAGAGTGCCAGCACAAGAATCTGCTGAGTTGCACAGGCTGCAAAAGCCCAGTTTCTAAAATTTATTTCTTCTGAAATTGAACATAAATTGCACTAACAATCCTAAATCCTTCATCACAACTCATTGGCTTTTAAAAAACAGCTCCTTCAGTTTGTAACGAAAGCATGTGTGCACTCCCTATCCTTTCAAGCTGGGCATCTGCAAAACAGGTAACATCAGTTCCCTCCTCCTGATAAATACACAAACATAAATTAGCTAAAAGGCATTATATGATCATATTCAGGGCAAAGTAACAACATCCTACAAAGCACAAAGAACTTATTTAAAATGTGGAGATTGCACAAAATTTAATTAAAAGAGGCAGTGTTTCACTTTAGATGGTAAGAACACCTGGCATGTCCATTACCCTTTTGTTAAAACATAGGTCCACAAATGCTGATGACTGCAAAGAAGTCAAGAGAAACAACTCTTGCACACGAGGCAAGTTAAGAGACCAAGTGGAAAGCAGTTTTTGAAAGGATGGATATCTGTGTGAACCTAGAGCTAAGTAGTTAAAACAGGCATACTAAAATAGTGGGTGTTGTCTCCAAAAACAAGTAGACACAGCTGCAAATTTAACTGTTTGGTTTTGACCATTTCAAACACGTCCAGGAATTTGATCAAACATGAAGAAAAAGTACTTGAATCTTTTGTTGCAAAAGAAAATGCTTAAGAAAATGTACTGGAGGTGATCAGTGCTGTGTTTTCACCATAATCCTGGAAAATCACAAGCACAAGTAAATGCAGAAGCAAACTGAAAAATGCACTCACCAGCTGGTATCCAATGCCAAGTTTTGAAATAACTATTCCTTATTTCTGGCTCTTACATACATAAACTTGGTATTCCACATTTAACTTGACAGGATTTCTCACTTGAATGCTTATGATTTACAATGTATTTGCCTTTTAATTTACTGGAACTGAAGTTTTATCTGGGGGGATTTAACTAAAGCTGTTTCCATATGTTTTGAGTTGTAAGCTTGAGACCATGGATTTAGAACTGTACAACGTTTTGCTATTGGGCAGGTTGGCATAAATCCCATGTGTGCTGTACATTCACATAATACCTCCACGGTTCTTCAGCAGGACACCTCCTATGAGTCAAGTGAGCATGCTGTTTTCCAACATTATGGAGAGCAGAGTTGACACTCAAGAGGTGAAGGATACGTCACCATTTTGTCCTCAGTAGTTCACAATAAGTTTGTGTTAAATCTTACTCATTTTACTCATTCATGACAGTCAGTGTCTCATATTACTCTCAAAGAGAAGAGATCAACAATTTCAAAGCTTTCACTTTACCGGCAAAGACACAGCTGGTTAGGAACTGGTTAGGAAATGCAGACTAAGCCAAATCTCATCCACTGCCAGACATGCATACCCAGTTTCTGTCTCACACCATGCAGCAGCAAGCCTGCATGTCACAGAAGTGCAAAGACTGTGCCTTTCTTTAAACTCTTTAAACCTGTCTGCCAGGCTTTGAGAATTACAGAGCTAGGAAAAGGTTTCCACAGGGTCCTGTTGTTAGAGATATGATACATATGGAGGCTCCACACTACCCTCTCCTCTTTCTGAGAAAGGAGGTATCTCTGTTTCCCAGTCACATAGGTCTCAACTCAGGAAAACAGAAATTTGAGAGGTCTGAGAGCAGGATTAGATAAAGTTCACAGTGACTCGAGAGTGAAATACTAGCCCAAGTGACATCAACAGAAAAGCTCTCACTGACTTGAGGGTCAAGATTTCAGCCCATATTCCAAACTAAAGTGTTTTTTAAGCTGATGAAATTCAGGCCCTGATTCTGTAGGAGATGTACACACCTTTCATTTCACATACTGAGCAGCTCAAATTTCACCGAGCAATTAACATCAAATAAAGTCAGTAAGTTTTAACGAGATCTTGTCTCTAATTGTAAATACAACCTTAAGGTTTTATAGTGTAGTGAAAGGATTCAAACAGTACAAAAGCAACTCCAGGGATGCTTGCTTTGGTTCTTTTCTTTATACTTACTTTTGTCTGATCATCAGCCTTAAATACGTAGCAGATACTTTGCTGATTAGCTGCTTCATCCTTTATCAGACACGCAAAGTAGCTTGGATCATGGCTGTTGTGAATCAGTTTGTGGACCTGCTGTGGCTTGTATTCAAATAAACTTGAACAAATTAAAGGATCCCACTGCTGGGTTTCCCCTGTGTCTGGCTCACATCGCAAACTGGCTGGTGAAACACAAAGTCGAATTTGGCTGACGCTGGGTTCTTCTTTGGAAGACTTTGCACTGAGCAACTGGATCTCGGCCACAATCCAAGGCAGCATTGACATAGTGGTTAGGGAATGCACCGGGAGAGAACCCACGAGCTGGAGACTGAAACTTGCTGAGAAATCACTAGGTGTTTGACACTTTTTAACTTTGAAAGTTATTGGCTCCATTTTACAGTCTTTTAGGGAACCTGGATTAATTCACTGATATTTCAGTTCCATGGAATGACATTATCTGGATGCTGGATGGCTCCTTTGATTAAGGAACAGAAGAGTTCTGAAAAGAAGGAAAAGAAAGAGTTATGTAGGTGCTGGAACTCTATGAAAAACCAACTCTCAATAACACAAATAATTAATAGCTTAACATCAGAAGAGAGCTACCATGGCCCATCTAGCAAGTTCCACTCTTTACACTGGGCCTTACTATTTCAGATCCAACAAACATAATTGTAATAAATAAATTGCTTGGAAAAGAGACAGTTCTGATTTAAAATTTTGCTTTATGACTTTATGACTTTAGATAGCTCAGCTATCTAATGAGTAACTAAATTACAACGAACATTCTTTCTAGCCTGTGTCTGTTTCAGGGGCAGGCACATGTAGATCACATGGGCCTATCTCAATCCTGTTATCACAGGAAGAACTCAGCTGAGTTATTCTGACCTTCATGACAGTTGAAAACACTGCCTGCTAAGACACCTTTACATCTGGGGAAAAAAAAAGTCAGCTTGACAGCTTTCTTGTCCATAGGTGGATGACTTTGAATTTGGCTACCAACATGGAGCTGTTTACTTAGGTAGTTTGCCCAGTGATTACTGGTTGTAACCAAACAGATTTTTTCAATAAATAACACCCTAGAAATCACTGTCATGTAAAAATGCTAGCAGCAGTCTGTAGAGTGATCACTGAAAAACTGTCAGATAGCAGTCACAAGCAACTATCCTTACAGCATTCTGGGAAGAACCAGATGACAATCACAATTTGCAGTTGCATTTTAACGCTGGTCATCCAGACAGGAATACTTAAATGTTAGCCTGACATTGTATCATTTTCATTTCTTAAAATATCAAATGGAATATACCAACTTACACACAACCCTGCTGTAACCATGGTATACCCAGCATCTATGACCACTACTCTTATTATGTATTAGTACTTTTAGTAATGAAATCCAATAATTGCATTTCTTCATAAAGTCCATTTCACGAAATGCAGTCCATGAAAACACAAAGACTGGCATTTGTTATATACCCTGTTTTAATTCCTCTTTAATTGGCCCTAGTTTCAGCTGTTACATTATATTGTGTGAGACTGATGCAAGGCTGACAGGCCTGTAATTGCCTGTGTTTAAATACCAGGACACTGGTTTACCATCAGACTTATGAGAGTTTCCCATGATAAGACATATTAAAAACAACATAAATAGTACCAAGATATCTTTAAATAACATTTTAATTACATCTGAACAAGTTTTGAATAAGTGCCATCTGTTTACTGTGGTAACAGTATTTCTTGTCTTTGTTCATCTATAAATATGATCAAAACCACCACTATTTTTCTCATGAGTTTCCACTGAACTTTGTCCTTCTTTTGCTCTTGTAATAACATTTTCAGACTGAGTTTCTAACAGTCCTTCATCTTGTTTAAAATGAAAGGAAATTTCAGGATTAAAAAAGCCTCAAAATTTTCAAGATTGAAATTAATTTTGAGCTGTTTAAAATGCAACCAATCTGTAAATGTCCCACTAGGGAAAAATGTTTCTGCACTAATTAGCAAACTCTAAAAACAAGAGAGCTGCAGAAATCATCTTTGGATACATTTACTTTTTTGAAACTTTTTAATCTTTTGACAAATGAACACTGTGCCAGCATTACCAGTTCCAAAAATAGCAAATTTACTAAGAGTGCAAGTTTTCAAGATACCATTCAATGAATTACTAATAAATAGCATTCCAGATGCATAGATCAAATTTTTAAAAGTCTTTTCACAAACCTCTGTGTGTCTATCTGGGCATGGGAGGTGTGCGGAAAAGGGCCATGAAAATCAAGAATTTGTACGCCTCATTTTAAGTATACTATAGTTGGAGGGTTTTTTTGTTTATTTCACAAATGAGCAAGAAAAGCATCCTTTAGATTAATATAAATGCATTACATCCTACATGAAATGGCATTAAGCTGTGGCAGGGGTGGTTCAGGCTGGACATCAGGAAGAATTTCTTCAAGGGTGGTAAAGGAAAGGGTGAAAGGGTGGTAAAGATTGGGAGAGGCTGCCCAGGGATGTGGTGGAGTCACTGTTCCTGGGGGTGCTCAAGAAACAACTGGATGTGGTACTTGGCGCTATGATCTAATCCACCTGGTGGTGTTCAGTCAAATGCTGGACATGATGATCTTGGAGATCTTTCCCAACATCAATGATTCTGTGGTTCTAAATGGGATGGCAGCTGAAGGAAGCATTTTTACACCTTATCAACAAAGACTGCTAAACACAGTTGCCATTATAGTAGTTTTCCTTCAGCCAAGAATCGGAATGGTCTCTTCTTTCACAAACTATTACAAACTTTTTCTCCTTAACTGCAACAATGAAAAATAGTTCAGCAACTGCAGGGAAGATTGGATTGATTTGTAATTACCATGCTGTGTAGTCTAAACTACATTAAAATCAAGGTTTTAGCTTCTACTGCTCTTGTCACTCAGTGGCATAGATAATAATCTCAGGATAAGAAAGCCTTAGAAAACTTCATTCTTAGTTGAAAACAAGAGAACTGAGCTACCATACAGACAATGATGTATTAGCCACATACTTCTTGTAGCCAATTTCTTATTTGTATTTTCTAAGAACCCTTCTTAAAAAAAACATAAGCAAAGACATGTAGAAATACAACAAAATCACCCTTGTTTCTAGCAACTTTTCAAATTTCTTTTTGCTCTTTTACCCTAGATTTATGAGGCAACGCAGCCTCAAAGAGAAATGAATATCACAATATAATACATTATTTTGCATGCTAAGTCTGAGGACTGAACAGCATATAAAAAACCCAAGGTTGATACTCTGTCATACTGAAATAAACATTGTAATGCTGGAATGTATTTAATATAAATGTGAAGCTTCTTGGCATTCATCTCTTTTTAACAAAAATAAACACCTTGCAAAGTCAACAGCATAAATATTCCAATTTGTTATTTCCAAAGAAAAGCACTTAGTACTAAATCAAACCAGTTAAGTAGAAGTCAAAATGCTAGGTTTTTTCCCTAATGTTAGGAGAGGTTGAAAGTGCAGTTTCTCAGAGCACAAATTTAGCAGCATCAGAAAGTCTCCTTATCTAACCCGTATCATTCTGTATATTACTGTTCTGCATGTTCCATTTCCCTTTCCCAGCCATTCTTTCTTTGTTTTCCCCTCCTGTCACTTATTGTAAACAAATCCCACCAGAAATTATGCCAGTTTCAAGCTGCTGGTGTCCATGTCCTTCAAGTTTCCACTGAGGATGAGGTTTTACTTCAAGACCATGAAGTATTTATGTACACACTTAATTTAGACCTAAAAATAGTTTTGTTCTTCTCAACAGGCTTATTTCCAGCCATAAAATTAAGCACACATTACAGCCAAAGAGTAGCCATGCTCTCAGCCCATCCATGTCTGCCCTGACTCCACTGCTTGGAATTTTAGCACATTTACCCATCTCTGGTTGCTACCTTTCAGTTCATCCCCTCTGAAATTTGGCTCTGCAGGTGCCATGGGAGTTTATCATATACATTAGTACAGTAGGCGCAAACAAGTTTCCTGTTCCTCCCAAGTGTCTGACTAACTCATGCTTATTAAATGTTTATTTCACCTCTAACCCAAGAGGGAATAGAAAAGATATATAAATACAGCTGTCCACTAGTTTTCTTCTACCTTAGCTTTGATGCTCCTTTGGCAGCTCTAAGCACCATTCAGCTTCAGTACTCTGGGCTGTGTTTAGCACACTGGATGTCTCCAGTTGTTCTCCCAGTGCTCACAAACATAACTAGGACAGTTCCTCTTCCTCCTCTCCACCAGCATCTTTTAAAGGGTATTGGTCGCCCTTGCACTCAAAACTGAGAACAGCTTGAGTGGCACTCCTCAGCTGACAGCTTTGCTGCTAAGACACAGTTTACAGAGATATAGAGAACATGAACATTATTGTTCCCACTATTTACCCTGCTTTGATTCAGCTGTATTTGCTCCATCAGCATAAAAAAAGCCAGACGAACTGTAATGCATAAGATACTTACACAAACCACATTAATATATCTATCCCTGCCTTATATACTAGGGAACACCACACTGACTCATTAATGTGGAAGATACATATGGGAACGTATGTGTGCTCTTTGTGCTCAGCTTCTCTTTTGCTCTGATCAACCCAGACACTTCTCACAAGTGGGGGGGCTTAGAAAGCATGCAACACTGCACTGATGGTCCTGTTCTAGCAAAATCTGATAGTGTGTTTTTAAAAACCCTAATCTAATTTAAAAAAAATTAAACATTAGTCTCTTGCTCTCCAAAATCAAGTTACATTCTCACCATGTTATGCCATCAAGTTAAAAGGGACCCCTTCAGATAGAAGTGAGGGTGATGGCAAGACAGCATGAAAGGGAGAGCTACCCAAATTCTTATTTCTGCTATTCTGGACCCCATGCAAAGGTACATGTCTAAGCAGCATTGCATCATGCAGGACAGCATTCCTCAAAACTCACCCTCTCTCAAGAAAGCAAAGACTATATCACAAGGACAAGGTATTGGCTCCAGGTGCCAGTTGGTTAGATGGGATCAGGTAAGCTTTGAGGTTAGGAAGGAGAATCTTGTGAGGTTATTGTGTAAGTAACCTGGAAAAGTCAGGTACTGAAGATCAGGTTTGTGTACCTGAGGGAACACCAGGCAGATCTTGGATAGACTCAAACTAATACACAAAAAAGAGAGGAGAGAGAATGTTCTAAGAACACCACCCCCTAAAAAAACAAAACAAAGAAACAAAAAACCAAAACAAAACAAAAAAAAAACACAAACAGAAACATTTACAGTGGTGAGGTGTTACCCTTCTTTTGTCCTTTCTTCTCAATCAGACTAAATTCAATACAGACATGCAGCCAAAAGTTTTAAACTATTGTTCAGAACATTGGTAACTGCAGACTTAAGCAACCCTTCACCCTTCTCCAGTTCCTTGCCTGCTTTGGTAGCAGTTGGAGTGCTGGGACTCAGAGCAGAACTCACGAGCTTGGAAGATGCGTCACGCAAGGAAGCAGTCAGGGCTTTCACACAGCCAGGAATAAATGAGGGGTTTGACCTGGGAGCTGAGGAGAAAGATGCCATCGTCCTCGACCTCTGCAGTTCTTCTGAGACACAACTGTGCAGTTACTCCACATCAGGCTCGGGACATGACAGCAGCTTTAGTTTATGTAAGTTTCTGTAAGTCAGTTTTCCTCTCCTTCAAGAAGCTAAGCAAAAAATGCAACCATACAGCTAGCTCTTATGAAAAACAGCTGGTCTTAAATAGCACAAATTTGTTCAGCTCTTCTCTGCATGGCATTAGCACTGAACCCTGTTGACAAATGGAACCAGAGGCACTGGTACTGACTGCACTTTACCACTGATTATTTTAGCAGAAATATCATACTACTTAAGGATTATGAGGAGCCCTGGCCTGCAGCCAGAACTCTGGAACACTAGCCAGAAGTAAATACCACTTGTCTCCCTCTCTTTCTGATCCCTAACTGAAATTTACATTGTCTTTGCTCAAGCTGACAGTTTTCTCTATCCACCTGGCAGGATATATAGAAAAACATAAATGAGAAAATATATTAAGTATGTAATGACATGGTCTCTGCTGAGAACAGTGTTCAAAAAGTTTTTTTATTTAATTCAAATGGGCACTTGGAAGCATGACACATCCCTCTTATTGCAAGGATATTCTTTTTATCTCATAGCTACTTATTATCTGCTGTTTCCCTCTGAAGCTATGGTTTGCTGTGGCCAAAAGCATACATAAGTCCAGAAACCAATCTGCCTCAGAAACTAGTTTTAATTTCCATTATTTTTTCATTAAATGCTGACTTTTAAAAGACTTAATGCTTAAATGCTGTTAGCAACTCCAGACTGGGTGCTGAATAACATAACCATGTACTCTGGTACTAGTTCCAGTAATAAACACACCTAAAATATTTACCAGCACAGCCAGCATTTATATCACTCCTCAAGTAAGTTATATAAATAGGCTATTAATGAAAAAATTGCAACAAAATGGTAGTATGTTCTTGATTACAAATATACACGTTTATAATCAACTATCAAATGAAGAAAACAGCTAGCTGTTCCTGCCCTTAACACCTGTTGCTATTTCTTTAATCAAGTCCATGGAAATTAATATGCTGATGATTGAAGTCTTCTGACTCAGCCTCATAGAGACCTGAACAAAATATTGAGCTATTCTACGAATGTAATGCACTGAAAAAAAAAATTTTGTAAAAGAAAGCTTGCTAGGTAAATTACATTATGAATGCCATTCATTTTTATTCAACTGCATATCCACAGCCAAAATGCCTGCATGCAACTTTGTAGTTAACCAAATTCAAGTGAAAAAAGTGTCAAGTCATCCACATATCACTGAATGTGTTTCACTTTCCTTTCATCCTGTCGTTTTTCTCACCTGCAAACATTTCTACTTCCGTGCATTACCTATGATTTTCAGCATTCCTATATAACAACCTGTGACAAATTTCTATTTCAGCACTTACAAGTGTTAAAAGTATAGTCATATGCATCAGCTCAGAGGTATTTGCTATTCAGAAAATGTGTAACTTATTAATTTTGACCCACGATGTACCTACCATTCAATCTCTGGGCTTAACGCAGACACAAATCCCACCATCTGCACTACTAAAGGTTCCTACAGCAGATCTGCCATGTTTGCCTCTCTCCCAAATAAAACACAGCACACAAAGGCCTCAATCTTTTCGAACTGCTCTATAAATAGCCACATTCGTTCCATACCTCTCGTGAACGCAGAGAGATCATTCCCCTGTTGGCTTAGTTCGCGAATTTAAAGGGCCATAAGAACACCGCGCCGCCGGGGGCAGACTGAAAGTTACATTCGGCCGTGCCGCGGTCCGAAAGGTCCGTTTTCCCCGGGGAAGAGCCCCTTGGCTGCTCTGAGACGAAGCGGGGTCTGGGAGGAGTTATACCCACCTATTTTGCATAGATGAACGAGGAAAGAGCAGACAAGAGAAAAGGAACTAAACCTCAGGTCACTGACAGATTAAATTCGAGCCGGTCTTTTGGTTATTCTGACGAGGAGCCAACTCTCTCAGAACAGCGGCACCGGCGCCCCCGTCCCCGCTGCGCTCCGCCCGGCCGCCCCGTCCGGCAGCAACGCTGTTTCCACAGCCAGAGCTGCGTCTTCGCCGGGAGCCCCGTTAGGAGCGACGGCGGGACCCGCCGGGAGCGCGCAGCCCGCCCTTCCCGCTGCGGGGCCCCGGCCGGACCCGCCCGGCGCCGGAGGCTGCTCCCCCCTCACAGCGCGGGTGCAGGCACGGGTCGCCCGCGGCGGGTGCCGCGCTCCTCTCCACAACTCTTCACTTCCTCTGCGCCAAGAGCTGCTCTTCCTCCTTCCCCTCTACCTCCCAAAACACTGCTCGGCCCCTCCGGCGCCGCTGCCCCGGGCCGGCCCACAGTGGGGGCATGGCGGGCCCCACCGCCGCCCCCTGACAGGCCTGGAGCCGGGGGTGCCCGGGCGCCGCTTACCGCCGCAGGATGTGCTCGCCGCAGGGAAGTGCCCTCGGCGGGCAGCGGCCGCGGGCTGCCAGGCGCGCCCGGGCACCTCCCGCGCGGGGAGGCGGGCGGGGCCGGTAACGGGCGCCGGGCCGGGCCAGGGACTGCCCGCCGCCTCCTGCCGCTCGCCGCTGCCCGCCCGCCGCCTCCTGCCGCTGCCCGCCGCCCGGCCCGCCCCTACCTGCCGGCGGGCCGAGACGAGGAGGGGTGCACGCCGCACACCCGGCGGGCCGCTCGCCAGCGCGGGCGAAAATAGCAACAGGCGGCGGGTCCCGGCCCCGGGGGGCGGACGGCAAGGGCGCCCGGCAGAGACGGCGGGCAGCCGGCGACAGGGGGGCGCCCATGTCGCGACAGCGGGCAGCTGAAGCCTCCTCCCATCGACCGTGAAGTTCCTCACGAAGAGCATTTCGGCGACGCTGCCCCGTGTGTCTCGCACAGAGTGTGATCTCCCGCGGGAAACGTATCGTTGTCGCCTTGCGGTAGTGAGCCTGGCCGGATGGCGGGGTCAGCTGAAGTGGCGAGCGAAGCTGGCTCACAAAGCTGGAGCTAGCCCGGCTCGCGAGCTCCGAAGCGGTCAAGTCCCCACTCGGCTGCGGGCCCAGCCCTGGCCGCAGGGCAACCTTTTGAGAGCTTACCTCAGTCACCTCGACGGCTTCCTCAAAGAAACCACACTTGCATATGCATAAAATCATTGTAAGAGTAGGTATTAGTTGGTCTTCCAGTTGCCAGAAATGATAAGGCATGAATGGATCCGGAGACTTAATTATACTTCTCTGTAAGTGGAGAAGATTAAGGCATCTTACATCCCCGTTGTGCAAACCACTTCTGCACTCAATTAATTTTCAATTTCAACTGCTACTTCTTGGCAGTAAGACCACTGATTTTCTTACTTTTAATCCTGTGCACATTTGTAGAATCAAAGCTTTCTACAGGAAATCTGCTCTGTTGCTGTGAGGGAAACAGTCAAGTAGTTAAAGGCAAGCAAAGTGTTGCCCCAGATTTTGAAGAACAACTCAGGTTTTGGTATCCAAGGATATCCCCTACTTGCAAAGTGTAGACACACGTAGATAGAAAATCCATTGTGTCTCCATGAACTTTGGCATCTGGGTGTACTTCCTGGCACAGTAAATTACCACTTTGCTGAAAAGTGAATTGAGGTATGTAAGTAGCAGTTCATCCAAAAAGCTTGTTCCCAGTCTGTGCTCAGGTCATGGTTGGCTGCTTCCACTCCAGACATGGGAATAGGTACGAGTTCCTCTTGATTTTCAGTGTCATCTTTATGGTCCTTGGAAAGAGGAATGCCATTTCCTTGCAATCAGTGCCTTAGTTTTTAAAACATCACAGCTAAGGACAATGCTCTTACTCCAGTTATTACTCAATATCAGTACCTGAGTCAAGAATGCCCTTTTGCTCATTTTAAGCCTGTCTGAGCGTTATATGCCTCTGGTAACCATGCTCGAGCAGAAGGTGAACTGCAATTCCCACCCAGACAGCTCTGGCTCTTCAGCAGAGGCTCATGCATTCCCAAATTATCAGCCAATGATCTTGGGAAGATTTTTTTTACTGCTTCACTGTTGCCTTTCAAAACATGTAATGAAACAGAGACAAGACTATTTCTTACTTTTTGGAAAATCCTTGAACAACAACAGAAGTCAATACTAGAGCATGGGAAATACTTTCTTCTTTCTCCTCTTTGATACTGGGAAAGAAATCAGCCTCAGAATGTTCTGCCTGCCTGCAATAAATGTTACCTAATCATCACCTTTCAGGCTACTTTGGACAGCATTTCTTCTCTTCTTCCTGGTGAAACTGTTATTTAAGTAGGGGCAATAAAAAACAACCACAATGAGTGTTTTATGCTCCAGTCCCCAAAAATTAAGCACTTTTATGTGTTACAGGGACTGGGATCCCAGTATTCATGTGAAAGCTATGAGTACCAGGCTTTCTAATAATTTTCTGTTTTCTGAAAGAGTAGATCTCCTTTTTTCCTTCACAGGTTAGATTTTTCTTTACAGTAGCCTATTAACTAAAGCATATATCACCACATTAACTTCCTCAGACTGAGGAGGAAAATCAAACTGTGCTTTCCACATCCTGCATACACGATGCGGAAATAACACCAGTTTAACCATTTTCTCTTTGTCCAGTCTCATTCTAAAAAAATGCAAGTAAAACCACACCACTGCCTTTTGCACAGAACCTGAATATACAGGCTTGCGGGGAGCACTCTGTGAGAACATGTGGGTAATGAAGATTCTTTTGTAGGTTAAGGACCAGAGGTATCTACTCACTTGGTCCCAGCTGAGGTAGGATTGTAGAGTAATATAAATTTAGGCTGAATGTGCCAGGCCATGAGCGAGGGCAGAACTTGGTGTTGTACCCTTTGAAGTACCACAAGGCAAACAGGAAGTTTCCACCCAAGATGCTTTCAGAGTTCAAGTTGCTCCATAGCTGAGCACCTGAGCAGTCATGCTTTTGGATTGTGAATTTGAATGCAGGCACCTATATTGTGTTTCAGTTGCCTTGTAAAATTCTGTGCTTTTCCTTCTGTGTTACCCATAGTGATGATTTTCTATTGTTATTATGTAGAACAATCTTTTTTTTTTTGTGACTTCTGTCATGTAAATTTGTTTAGTACATTATTAAGGGATGTTACTATTTGACTTAGGGAGCTCTGGGTGAAGTACTACATTCTTATCCAATGACATTGTATCTCCAGGTGCTATTTATATATATATATATAACCTTAATTCATAAACAAAATTTGCATAACTGTTATTATAGCACATGACCTACAGCATAAGCTATAGGAATACATGCCATTGACATTAATTAATTATTATCTTTGTAGACAAGAGGCTTTCTATTATCACTGATGAGTAGTCAAGAAGGAGTTGAGCTCCTGTTACAGGAACCTGCCTGCTGCTGTCTCTATTTTTGAGCATTTCAGATGTCATAATTAATCCCCTCTCTTTCATTCCCATACATACTTTTGAAAATTACTTACCAGTGTTTATGTGAATATTTTAAGCTTCTCCTTTTTGTTTGGAAGCTGCTGTTTCTATGCAATCATCTATATTACACTTTATTTAGGTGGGTGTTAGGATATTATTGGAGAGTTTAATAGTCTCATCCAATTATTCACAATGTTCTGATGGTGCATGACCTCATTTCAGTTACTTGGCAATTGCTATACAGCAGAGTGATGTTGGCTTCTACTTGGAATATACTCATACCATGATGAATGTATATCTTATATACTGCAAAAGTGTACTGGGGAGTAAAGCAATTCAGCTTAATTACTTTTGATTAGTTTTGTACTTAGAGACAGGAAACTGTTTTACTGGTGATTATTTTTATTTACAATTAACTAGATATACATATAGCATCCAGATGCCTTCAGCATTAGAATCCTAAAAATCCCCAAACTTGTTAATACTTATGCTGGTGGTTAAGAATTGTTAATTTATTATCATTTTAACGTTGCTATTCACAGTGATTGTTAATCAAGGACATAACATTTGCTTGTTGGTGGTGTGTGAAAATAAAAGCCATGACCACTGGAATCTTAAAAAGGGTTAGCAAGGAGAAAAACTTTATTTACAGGAACTTTGTAGGTGAATCAATTACATATTTAAGCCTACATTGTACAAAATGAAAATTGCTTATATAATAAAGCTTCTTTTAGAATTAATTCCAGTTATCCTTGCTTGATTTGCTGTATATAGCAAAATTATCAAATAAATCCTTCTGCAACTCAATACTTGACTATCATAACAATACTTTCACATTATATGCTGTGGACTAAGTTCACAGTACTTAGACAAAATGTATTTACTTCCTTCCAGCCAAACTGTTCCAATCCATCCCTGAATTTTAATTTATTCAGTAAATTTTATGATACTGGGACTTTTAAAAAAACTAATAACCTTTAAGTGAAGTCCATTGGTCTACACTAAAAGCATTACTGGTTTGGGGTTTTATTTTGGCAGTTTTGAGTACTATCCTAATTCTTTTCAGTCTTTCCCTCTAGCCTCATAGGTCTGATCCCCTGTAGGATCAATATTTATAGCTGTCACTGGAATTGTGTTTCCATCTGTTATAAAAAACAGGCTAATTTTACATGTTTTTTGGTAATGTAGGGATTTGTCTTTCTCTAGAAACAGCCAAGAATTCCCTTACGCCCAAGTTCAGTCCAGGCTGCAAGCACTCTTTATTCCAGTCATGGCAATTCCCATTTCTGGATAAAATGCTAGTGCACCTGCTCCCAGTTCAAGGCTGCTTTTTTACAAACTACATTTGTCTGTGTTTCAATATCTGTCTTGGGACTAACAATGTCTAAGTAGGCTTCATTGTCTTACACAACAGTTTAGTGGAAGAATTAGACCAGCTGTGAAGAAACTGTAGCTTAACACCCGTTCTGACTTGCAATACTAACTTCTCTCTTTGCTATACTCTTGCTGCCTTTGTTTTGATTCTTTATTTCAGTTCTAGATCCTCTTTCTCTGATGCAAGACAAGGTTAGTAAGCACTTTAGCAATAACAAGTTTTCTCTTGTAATCTTGTAGTTTCTTGTAATTGCTCAAGCAGCTTGATAAACCACTGTAGGTTTGGCTATTTTTTTGTCATGCCCTGCCCCTTTGAAGTTGTAAACTGCTGTCTGGAATAGAGAAAGGAACAGAGCAAGTAAATTCCTTGACCTTAGGAAGACAAAGTGATAAAGATTAGGTCATCATCCTATGTCTGTTTCTGAGGATGCTCTAAAGCACCCTCAGGATGCTTCAGTATACATGAGCGCATTTCAGGTCTCACTTCCAAACTTCTAACATTAGTGAAATCCAAATCCAGGTTTGGCATAAAAAGGCACATGTAAAGTATGCCTCTCCAGCCTGTGGAGATGTTAAGATAAATACATTAAAAAATTCAGGACCTGTAATCCTTCTTCAGGCCTTCCCCATGAATTCAGTAAAGCATCCTTTATCATATTCTGCAGCAAAAGAAATGTGAGCCCTCCCAATAAAAATGAGAGTAAAAGGAATTATAGAATGGTTTTGGTCTGATGATCCCCTTTAAAAATCACCTAGTTCAACTTCCCTACATGAAGCAGGGACACCTTCCACTAGATCAGATTGCTCAAAGCTGCATCCAACCTTTGAACGTTTTCAGGCATCCAACAGCTTTGTTGGGCAACTTGTTCCCGTGTCTCACCCCCCTTAGTATAAAAAAAATCTTTCCTTGTATCCAATAAAATCTATCCTCTTTCACTTTAAAACTGTTTCCCTTTGTCCTGTCACTACAGTCCCTGGCAAAAAGTGTATTTCTTATAAGCCCCCTTTATATATTGAAAGATCTCATAGCCTCTTCTACAGGCTGAGCAACCCCAGCCCTCTCAGCCTTTTTTCCCAGCACAGGCATTCTAACCCTCTGTTTTCATGACCTTCCTCTGGACCTGCTCTAACAGCTTCACATCATTCTTGTGCTGGGATGCAGTACTCCAAGAGGGCTTTCACAAGAGCAGAGTGGAGGGAGAGAATCACCTCTCCTGTCAGAGCCCAAGGCTGCAGGCTTGTGCAGACCCACAAAGCTTCTCCAACCCTGGGTGTAGCTCATCAAAGCCCAAATTGAAGGCACTGCCCCAGCCTGCCTCCTGAAGAGCCATTCCTCTGTCTGTGCCTTCGAGCAAGGAGGAAGCCAGTAAGATGCAGATCCTTTGTGGTGGGATAGTGCTTTTTATCCTGCCAATGTCCCCCCTTACACAACTCAGGCATGAAAACTCCCCTCCAGAAAAGTACTGGGACTTGCACATGGAGGCTTGAAGGTATCCTTCTGATGGGGCATAATTCACCCAACTAGGCTGACTTGAGAGGCCGCTGTCATGTCCTAGAAGGTGTCATAAACCACCAAAGTACCCTGAAGCACCCCCAGACTAATTTCTGAGGCCTCTCACCACAGGACTGCACATGATCTGCAGTTGTACATCAGACTGTGTAAAATTTCCTCTCCTTCCACTTCCCCCAGGGCTCCCTCCCTGTATCCAGCTGCACAACTGCTGCAATCTTCAAGTTACACTGAAAATAACAAGTACAGAGGATTTGAATTCTGGGAGGATAATCAAGCTTAGAAGTTTCACATTTATAAGAAGGATGTAGCAATGGTTGTGACAATTACTGCTACACTGATATCCAAAGCAAATACTGAAAATGCAGAAAAGCCCCATATTAAAGTCAACTGGCAACCTCCAAAAAACCCTCTCATGCTTTGCAAGCACCGACAAGAGCATGCAACAAAATTGGAACTTCTGCTCTAAATTAGAGAGGCACCAAGTCATGGCAGCACAGCGAGAGAGACTCCAAAACTAGGCTATGCATTGAACTAATTATGCTTAGTTCAGTGAGGCAAAAAAGATGCTGTATGTCTATATACTATCTTAATGGGTTCATGGTATTCAAAGACAGTTTAGTGCACTTTGTATCCCTTGCCTGGAATATTATATATGGTCCCATAGCAAATAGATATTGAACAAATTTGCTGTGAGTTTCTTGTTTCTTTGGGCCAAAATCCCTAAGAAAGATCACTACTTCAGAATTATCTGCCCCAAGTTTGTCAAAGTCTCACCACAGGCTTTAAATGCTTCCTGTTAACAGAAGAGCTTCCTTTGCAAATCTAAACCTAGACAAATTTGCATAGTGTTATCAGATTATATGCACACAAAACAAATAAGGCACCACAAAACAGGCTTTTCAGATATCAGAATATTACTTATATTTAATTAAAACAAGTTTTGATTGAAATAAATTTGCAGTCAACTTTTAGTTCATAAAGCTTTTAGTTCAACTGATTGGGTTTTTTTGGTCCATTAAGAGTAAAGGTACTACTTTCCTTCCAAAATAAGATACTAGAGCCAAGAGTACCCAAAATAACTCTTAAAAGCAGAAGTCTTTATAGTCAGAGTTCTCAGATGTTTGGTCCTAAAAAACCTTAACCTTTAAATAATGCACTTCTAAATCTGCAAAAGCCAATCAAGGTAGCAATTTTGCTATTTTACTCAGTCTTTCGTTGAAGTTTGTTTTTTTCTGGTTGAAAGAAGTGTTTTTCAAGAGCATTGACCAATTCATCTAGTTCCTTCTTGAGCTGTTCAACATCACTGGAAAACAAAAATCACACAAACACAGAAAACAGTGAAACTATAGAAATGCTAAAATGTATAGTTTTAGTGTGAGGAATTTTTAAATCTGCTGCATTGCTTTAGACAAACATTTTATATTAATGCTAGAAATCTATATATTTGATTTCTTATGACAATGCACTGATGTTCACTTTTGACTGATATGCATGAAGACTATGAAGACACATAACTCCACAATATAATCTAAAGCAGTATGACCAATCTGAGTTCAGAAGATTTTCTATTACTAAATATAAGTGACTAGAAGTGTAATTTTTATACCTGTATCAGTATTCTTAGATGACTTTTCATCTGTGAAAAAGTATTACTTTCATTATATAAGTGAATTATTATCTTTAAGATTGTATAATTTCCAAGGCTACTGGTTAAGAATATAATTGCTAAACATAAAAGGGTCTGAAATATATTAGAACACTTAATGTTTGATTAAATATTTTTAAAGCAACTATGTATGTAAAAAAGGGGTGAAAATATTTGCATTTATTTAAGGCAGAATGTTTTTCCTGACACTGTTTTCACTGAATGTAAAACCAAGTGCAAAGTAATTTCAGTGACAAGAATGTGTCAACAAATTTTGTAGAGTTGAAGCTTTATACAAATACATTCACTAAAATGACTTTAGTAATATTATTAGACCGTGGAGAGCTCTTATTTCTCTAAAAAAAACAACATTAAGCCACACAGACTTTGTTACACGAGATGTACTGCTGTTAGTGACAATACCTGTTTCCAGGGGGTGCACAAAGTTCAGAATAGTATTTGATCTTTGGTTCCGTCCCACTGGTTCTCATTGTGGCCACTCCTCCATTAGCAAAAGTGAATGTTATCATTTGGCTGCTTTTACTAGTAGGAAGTATCTAGAAATATTAAGAATATTTTTAAAAAAAAACTTGGAAAGAGACTATAAATAAACCCATGACTTGATGTTAAATAGCATGACAAAAGCATTAGCTAAAATTATAGTTTAGTTCTGTTTTCTTCAACATTGTGGTCTTGAGACCACAAGGACAGCCTTGCCCTCAGCCTGGAATCTGGTAGAACTGCATCACTACTAGGTAGCTCATTTCAAACCTAGACAATTTTTTACTGCTAATTGAAGTTGACCTGTCATGGCATTTCCCAGGAGGAAAGGAAATGGAGATTGTGGAGAAACATAGAATCCAAAGCCACATCTTAATAGACAGTTTAACTTCCACTCACAAGAAAACAATGCAGATTGCTGTAGCAAGGCAGCAAGATCCTCCTACTGCCCTTCACAAAGTGTCATCTTGGAGAGAAAAACACACCACAAAACCTAACAAAAAACCCAACACCCTCTTGACTTCCCCTCCTCTCACCAAGGCATAATAATTGTCACCAATCTGAGTTGGTTTAGGACTCAGTATGTAAATATGTTTAGTGTTTCTCCACAGAATGTTTTATGTATGTGTATAAACATCATATATGATTTACATGTAATTTAGAAAGATACTTACAGCCTTTTGATCTGGCTGGCTGCTGTCATACCCAGTAGTTAGATCCCTTATTCCAGAAAC
Organism: Serinus canaria; assembly: GCF_022539315.1. NCBI lineage: Eukaryota > Metazoa > Chordata > Aves > Passeriformes > Fringillidae > Serinus > Serinus canaria. Next base: position 49,312,383 of record NC_066317.1, read on the forward strand.
TTTAAATCTACCACAAGATTTTGGGTATGTGTTTTTTCCATCAAAATTTCTAAGGTTGTCAAAAAGCTGTTGGATAACTTTAGGATCATGGCAGATGAAATACGAAGCTTTGGTAATATGGAAGCCGTATCTGTGAAGATGCAATATTAGTGAATCCAGGAAGCAATGTCCTAAGAGTTCTACACCAGACACGATACAATCTTCCAAAAAGCAACACTATACTCATGCTCACCCAACTGAAGCATCAGTTCTTGCCCTTACAATTTTAAAAAGGTCTGAACAGCTTAATTATCCCATTTTACATACTTGAAATAAACTTCTCTGCAGATGTATTTTATTTTTAATTATGAAAACTGAGAAAGTTTACAGCAACACCAGAAGAAAAAAGGATATCACTATTGCCTTGAAGTGCTCTAACCACCATAGGAAGGGAAGAGATTACATCTAATAGTTTCTTTGAGTGGATTCCAGCTGACCTTTTCTAAGTGAAACAAATTCCAGACTAGTTTTTCCAATTACACTTCATTGAAGTGTTTCTACTCTCCCATTGAAGTGTTTTTATTAAACCAAACTGTTCTGAACATTGTCTCTCTACCTCACCTATTTGCTGCCAGGTAATGTGATGCAAAGACAAATGACCCGGTAACACTGACTTTTCAAAATATCATGTTGTTGAGAAACATACAAGCCTGGACTGGTTGTCCAAGTGAGCTCTTGCTACAGATCAAGATGTGATAAATATCCTTGACGGGAGTGAAAATCTGAGGGGCAGAACCCTCATTAGTACTAGGATGTTCACGCTAGAAATCTGAATGCCTTCTTAAACAGGGTTATGTTTATACCTAAATGGACATCTTGAAGGTTAATAGTAGTTAAATTAGTCTTAAGAATTCATTTAGGGAATTAACAAAACCTAGATTGTATCTGAAAGAAGTGATAAGCCTACTAGGACCATGTCCTTTCTTATCTGCTTTTACTTTGAGACAGATTCCCCTTCTACATTTCCAAAATACAGAACAGAGTTTCTTCTGCTTCAACTCACAAGGCAAATCTGACAAAAAAAGTAAAGTAGTAAGAAGTAGAAAGCTGCAACTCTCTATCAGTCACAAACAAAAATCAAACACATGCAGAACAACCCCCCAAAACAAAACAAGAACCCTCCTTCCAGCTCGTTATCAAGCAACAGTTTAATAGGGCAGATTAGTATCCTTCCCTCTATCTGTAGCTTTGCCACAAAGAGTGACTATGTGCAGTGATATCTTATAGACTGCTTTTATGCTAAAGCAGCTCTGAGTCCTTTTCAGCGGGTATTTACACAGCAGCACTGTGCCACAGCTCAATTCCACTCAAATATTCTGAGGTCAACCTGAAGCAGGTGTTTACTGTATTAGTATTTAAAAAAAATAATAAAAAACCCTCAAGCTAGAGGCTGAATATTCAATTCTTGAATATGAATTTCCAGCTAGTAGCATTTAAAGGAATTTTCACATCAGATGCTGTATTTGCCACTCGAGGTATGAATTCCTCTTTCATGCTTTTATATCTCACAATTTATCCATGCAGTGTAAGCAAGTCTTTGCCACTTGATTCCTTCTTAAAGAGACAATGAAACAATGTGAGAGACAATGTGCAGCTAGTGCTGCACAGAAATGAGAACTCAGGATTGGCAAAACAAGCAGCACAAAGGCTGGAGTTTTCCAGTCTCTGTGCAGGTTCCACACTCCCTTGTTAATGTGTATGAGACATGAAGAGCTGGAGTGTATCAAACAGCCTGGCTGCACCCTCCTTTAAAACAGACAACCCAAAACCTCCACAAAAACCACTCCCTGCCTCATGAAATCCAATATTCATCTTTGCTATTGATTTCTTTGAACCCATTAAAAAAGAACAAAAGAAAAGGAGTGCCTCATATTAAAAGACCTCAGAGGGATACCCAGCTGTATATAGCCAAGAGTAATGGCCAGTCACAGCACTTCTGCATAATCAGCTCAAATCTCATTAATCAGGAGCAAAAAGAGAAAAGGAGAACCAAAACTCAACAACAATAATCTATCAAAAAAAAAAAAAAAAAAAAGACAGACTAATACAATAAAAAGCCTAACTTTAGAGCCAACTAGAATTAATTTAATCATAAGTAGCCCTGCAAGGACAGAAGCTGGCTTCTATGTATGGAATAAATAAGCCAGGGCTACTTAGACCCATTCAGTCATCAACATTTTTGAGTGTCTGGCTCATTTAAGCAGCAAGAAGCACTATCATCTCTACAGCTCAGCAATACAGCTGCCCAATCTTCTCTAAAAGGACCCAAGTGCAGAACTTCCCAAAACGAAAAAACCTTTCAGGCAAGTGAAGAAAAACACCACAAAGATCTCATTACTAATAGAGAATTAGTAAGGTAGTTGTATTTAAAATACCTTAAAACAAAACAAAGTCATAAATATATTCATATCCACAAGGCAGGAACCCTTCCTGAAGATTACTATTACAGAATTGTCTTAATAGTACAATAATTCACATTTTATTTCTTTATAAACTATAGGTTGCTACTGAGTCCCTATTAACCACAGCATGTGAAATTGAGAAAATCTGAAAAATAAAAAATTAGAATTGAACTCACTCATCATAGACAGCTTTCAGCTGCTGAGACAAAGACAAATTCCTGGTTGCCAGAAAGCTGGCCATCTCTGCAGTTATAACAGCAGCACTGACACCATCTTTATCTAGAACAGCAGGACAGCACATATACCCTAAACAAGGAACATTAGATATAATTAGACACTTTTAACGGGAAATAGGAAGGGGAGGGAAGGTTAGCCAAACATCTTTGAAAGAAGAAGTGCACATTACTATAGCACAGACATTTTAGAGTCAAACCAAAAGCAGAAAAAATGTATCTTCTAATCAGTGTTAATGTTAATAAGCAAGGTATTCAATGGAATTTCAAGACAGATTTGCATCATATCAGTGCCACATGCTCCCAGGTCCTCATGGATCTTTCTAGAAAGAGAAATGCCACATGCAAGAACAATGCAAGTATAGCATTATCTCAAATGTTATTACCTTTACAGTAGTGTAAGGTAACACTGATAATTATGTGTGAAATTAGACACATTTTTTCTGGTTTTCAGGTATTGAGATACTTAAAAAGTATTAGAGCTTTACAATTTCCTCCTCATGAATTCATAACTTTCATTTGTGGCTTTCAACCATGGCTTTCCAGCACAAATGTAATTTGGGGTAGTTTTTACTTTATTTTATTCTCATTTACACTGAGCTTAAATCTGCCAGGTAAAAAACCTCAAGTTCATGTCTGAAAAAAATGTGTTTGTTTCTTTTTTAAAAAAAAAGTTTATGCAGAATTTGCAGTCCAAATCTGCATAGCCATGCTACAGGCATGCTGTAGATACATACTCCTGCTCACAACTTTGTGCTAAACAGAGATAGAAAGGTTTTAAAAACTAGTATCAGTTAGCAAAATAGATAATTATCTGCTACTCACTGGAAATACACCCATTGTACTGAGGACACAAAATGTGGCCATTATTACTTTTTTTTTCCATTTTACTTCATTACTGGGATGCTAACAGAGCACTTGCAAAGGTTGCCCAGAGAAATTACAGAATATCCTTCTCTGGAGATATTCAAGAACCATCTGGGTCCAGTCCTGCGCAACATGCACTAGGACACCCTACTTGGGCAGGAAGGTTGGACCAAATGACCTCCCACAGTCCCTTCCAACCTCACCCATTTCGTGACTCTGCAATTCTGTCACTTTTTGCCATAGTACTATTTTCACTATTTTGCAAGATATGAAAACAATTCTGTCTCTTACCTATAGCCTCCTCAAATGCAAAAAGAACAGCCTTGCCCTGGTCCATGAGCTGTTTGGCACGGTTGCCCATCCACTTGAAACCTGTCAGTGTTTCCTACAGCAGTGAGGAGAAATCCAAGGCATTCATAAAACATTGCTTTTCTTTTTAAGACATGACACTTTGTAGGAAAGATACTAAAAGTACATGGAATAATGTGCAATGTGTTGCTTACCTCAAAGTGAAAACCTTCTTTTAGTGCAATTGCTCTCAGGATTTTGGAAGAAACAGTACTGGATAACATGTAGACATCTTTAATGGCACGAGTATCCCTACTGTTATTTTTCCAGCAAGTGAAGATCCACCAGCCTAAAAGAGCTCCTAGTTCATTTCCAGAAAATACTTTCCATTCACCACTACAGGCAAAAAAATATTAGAAAGTACATGAAATCAAAGGATAATACCAGGGGTAAAAAAGAATCTATTGGTTCTTCTATAAATGAATATTAACAAATAAACCACTGCCTTGGAATTCCACATAACACTAACAAGGTATCATGTGCTCCTAATGAACAAACAAAACAATTCTTCCTCCAAAGTATTCTGAAACTCTTACCTTTCTTCTCCATCATACACATAAGCTTTTGCAGTTATCCAAAGATGAAACAGTGATATTTCGAACATATTTTAAGTAAAACAAAAATGTTCAGCATACAAATTATAAATGCAGTGATTAAGACAAGCACATAGACACAAAAATACAGTTCTCAAGTGATCAGTATTTTTAGTTGACCTAGTGACAAATACATCAATTAGTCATTGGGAAGATAGGAAAAAAATCTTAAATGGGTATAAAAGATTAATATTGATGTGTTGCTAGAACAGGAAAAAATGAAGAAAAAAAGAAAGACAAATGTCAAAATTGCCCAAAAAATTCCCAGTCACAAAAGGGGACAGAGACACTTCCAGACTGACAAAACCAAGACCTACAGAAACAGTACCTGTTGTGAAAGAGAAGCAGACTCAGTCTCCTGCATTTATTGATGCCAACAGGCACAAAGCAATGCACAGCAGCAACTTAGTGTAAGAGTGCTGAGAGAGTGTGCTCTACAGGAGGTTCTGTCAAAGAAGAAGTACAGATACTGTAGAAGCCTATATTAATATCTGATTAGTGTAATAAAAGCTAGGGCAGAAGTCTGAGAAGGCACAGGACTGGAAGTTAGGAGACAACTGAGACTGGCTAAACAGCGAGTGTAGAGGCAGCAGAATGAGAGACCACACTCTCACTGGTAGTGGATGCAACAAACTAACACCGCTCTTCAAGATTCTGGTAGCTCAAAGTTTTCAGACAAAGAGCATGAGTGATTTTGCATTCTTGTTTTAACCCATAATAACTAGCATCATCTGAAACTTTTTATACTTTTTTCTCAATGTTGAATTGCCACCTGAGGCTGGCAGAGACCAAAACCATTGAAATAAGAACCTCCCAACTAACACTGTCCAAGATACAGCAGAGTGTCCACAAAAGATCATTCTTCTTCTAAAGGCAGAGAAACCTCCTTAGTTTATGCTGTGAGGCTAATGAATTTAAAAGTACCCCAAAACCCCAAAGAAAATACTGGCATTTTAAAGCTACTACTTTAGCTGTTTGGTTATCTGTTGAGCAAAATGGGTATTTGCACTGTCTCCTTTTACTGGACTTTTGAAATTTGTCTAACTGACACAGATTCAACTATTTAATCCAACCACTGAGGACATATAGCAGATACCTATATCATCCCTTGGGTACCAAAGACTGTTGCCATAATTTTACATCCCTCTTCTGGCTCTCATGCACTGGGAATTAATATATGCTGGCCCAGCAGCAGATTTTTTTTTTCTGCTCCTCTCTAAGCTGAAACCTTGAAGCTTATTTTTGCTGATGATTTATGGTTACTAACTGCTCAAATTAGTTTCTGCTTTATCAAGGTAGATAAAGGAGAAACACCACTATTTGCAGATATGATACCAAGTGCTTGAACTTCAGCACTTGGTATCATATCTTCACTTTCTTTTATTAATCAGATAAAACCACAATACAGAAAAGTAAACAATTGTAGAAGTACAGGATATCAGAGGTCAGGAAAAAAGAGGACAGCTGTATTGAGTCAGAACTATAGATTACGTTTCACAAATATGAACAATTTATGGTAAGCCCCTGACTGAGCAAGTCTGCCTTTTGTGATCCCCTTCTTTGACTGGGTATGCAAAGATAAATAATGCACATATATGTGGTTCTTGAAGGGGAGAGTACAAATGACTACACTGAGAAGTACCAAACTGTGAAAAACTTTAAGGTGAAATGCAAATACATAACATTATGTAAAGAAGTGGGGAAACTGAGCAAGAGAGGCACAAATCATCTAATGATTAGTGAAATGTTTGGTTTAACAGGATTTGAGAAAGAAGATACTCATATTGAAGAAGAAGAGATTATCAAGGAACTATACAGATTCTCCTGAATCCAAGTTATTGTTTAATAAACCTAGAATGAAAAAAATGTTTATCAGTCTTATGTGAAAAAAAATCTAACTGAAAACTTAACTTTGAAAAAGAATAGCACAACAATTCACATGCTTCTGTGCATGCCTAAACTACAGCAAGTGTCAACTATTTATTCAGGCTTCTATACACTGTCTAATATTGATCATTATTTCATATCCTGCCTCTACTGTGGTCTGCTTCATACAGTCTTCTCACATTTCTGTGTCTTTCAAGCCAAAAAATTATTACAGTGACTATTCTTCCTCTACAACACAAGTAGCAAGAATTCTCCAAATGAGCCTAACCTTGGGAGTAAAAAATGTCAATGGTTTGCATTACTTTATTGCCATACCTCTCTTGTTTCTCTGCCACTGCCAGTCGATCAGCATCAGGATCATTTGCTAAAATGATTCTTGCCCCATCTTTTTCGGCCAAAGCAAAAGACAATGTCTGGAAATGTGGCAAGCAGGACCAGATGAGTGTTAATATTCCCAAATAATATTTTCACTTTCTTTATAGGTTTTAAGTAATTTTCGCAATTTATTTAATCTCAAACACCCAAAATCATTATGTGTCTCTCAAAAAACCCCAAAACTTCTAGCCTGGCAGCAGAAGAACATAACCAGGACATTTAACTTTACCTACATCATTCTACTTCTGTAGCCCAACCTTAAAAGCTACCTAGATTTAATGGGATCCTTCAATAACAAAGTGTAACAGAAATAGCAGTAGAAACTCTAACCACCTGTCAGGACTACTCCTGCCCTCTCCTGGTGTTGTGTTAGAACAAAAGAGTAGAAGCTTTCCAAAAACAAATGAGAGGATTTTTATTATTATTTTATTTTTTAAAATTGACTACCACTTTGTCCCAAGTGCAGATCCTGCCCATTCTGTTAGAGTACAAAGTAGCTGAAAGTTATAGCTGATTACTACCTGACTGGTTCAAAGAGGGTTATGTCAATGAAAGGATACCAGCTAACTCTTCACTAAATGTAAGGCTATGAAACAGATTAAAAATTGACCTTCCACCAATATCTACAGCTGTGACTTCTGGCAAAAAGGAAAACACTGAGAGACATCACAACTATTAAAAAAAAAAAATTAAATCTATTTACCAGAACACCTTTGCCTTCTTCAGGATTTGGATACTTCACTGTGGGAAAGTCTGGATCAGGATCTTTCTGCTCCGGAACAGCAAAAGGAGGGCTAAGGTCAAATGCCTTGAATGCCAACTGCACAAATTTATGTCCTACGCCATGCACAGAAGTATGAACAAATTTCAGGCTTGTTTCCTTGTTTATATTCCTGAAATAAAACAGGTTAACAGTAAACTTGGACATGGAAGACTGTTCTGCACAAAACTGACTATGTTTGGAAATAGATACAAGTATTCTATATCACTGTTCAAATAATGAATTAAAGGAGGTCAGATTTTAAAAGCAATGGCTTGAAAATTGGCTTAGCCTAATTTTTCAACAATATGAGTCACTCTTGGCATCCAATATCCTAGTATGTGCAAACCACTGGAGTAAGAAAGACAGTACAGTCTACACATCCCAAGGAAGTCAAGTGAAAAACAAATACAACTGACTAAAGAGACTCTTCATCCCCAACTCTAGCATTTAAACCCCCAAAAACTGTGAGCAAACAGCAGCCTGCCCAATTTGAGCACACTCATTTTTAGGAGGTAAAAAACGTTGGGCATACGTGAAATCATGCAAACTCCTAAGGAGACATTTAATTCAAATTCTGAAAAAGCAGTGTAATAGCCCCAGCTTTCTAGTAACTCCTTACTGTTTTTAGCAAGAGTAAGAACATGGTTACTGGTGCTTAAAATTTCTACATAAATAAGCAGATCTAAAAGACTGATACTCCTGTACTACATAAATCCACTCTAACTGTTCACCAAGAGAAACATCCACTTTATTTTGCTAAGTAAAGATTTTACTGAGCAAGTGATAGGAGTAGGCTGTTGTAAGGCACCCAAGGCTACCAGGAGCACAAGCAAGGCTGGAATGACAGAGCAAGACCTTCTTGTCCAGAACTGGCTTAAAAACCTGGTTCACTGAGAATCTTGTTTTAAGGCTGGTAGGTTGTCCATGTCATGTCCACCTCCAGCAGCCCCAGTCTTGCTGGGACACTTGCCTGATGCATGGCCATGAAAATACTGGGAGCTATCATAAGAAATTTGCTCACTTTGCTGAGTTAGACTTCTGCCAGGACAGCTTTATGAACTGGCTTATGACACCACCTCAGACCTGCCAATGCAACCCCAAAAGATGACAAAAAGGCACAGGCAGAACTGGGTCATGGCAGGATTGTGGCCACCCTCACTTCCATGAATTTAAACTGCCCAGCTAACATATTAGAGGGAATATCCTGTATTCTTAAAGGAATTAACAGCAGTCACCTGTAAAAGCACTGTTTCTGTATGTCTTTGAAATACTCCTTATTGACCATGGCATATGGATCATGAAGCAGTGGGCTGCTGTCAATCAGTTTGTCATCCCAAGCCTGAGGCCACGGTTCTTGGTTCTCCTCAATAGCCTGAGAAATTCCTCTGTCATGAGGGGAAATGATCTGAGCACCATTTTCCCAGTAAACCTAAATAAAAAAATAGCAAGTGAGTATCTGATCATTAATCTTGTAAGATAGTTTTGTTATGTTTTTTGTTGGCTAATGTGCAGTAAATTCACTAGAGTATTACAGTAAATTATAGGGTATATCTAGGTTTAGATATACCCAAAGTATTCTTTTCATATCCTCAGTGTTTCTTTTCACATCCCATTTTTATTCTATTAAAAAGAAGCAGTTTAATTTGATCAAAAGATATGAAGATCCATAATGAAACACAAAAGGCCCAGAAACTTACTGAAAAAACTTCTATTTTTGTATTTTGCAAACAGTCTGTATATGACTGCCCAGCTACTGAATGACTGGTGCACAGGCAATTCAGCTGTGTTTTTTTCAGTGCATTGCAGATTACAATGGCATCCTGCTTTCTAGAGTGAAGATTTTAATTATATTATTAGTTTAACATGATACTAGCTTTAAATACATAGAAGAGATGGTGAGACTAGTAATTGATTAAGTCTATACCATGATAGAAACCATATTCAATTGCACTAGTTTCTCTACATGGAAAAAAAAAAGCCATAAAATAGAACACATTAGAATACCTTGTAACCATTGTCTTGTTTTGGATTATGGGAAGCAGTAACCATAATTCCAGCACAAAGCTTCAGATGAGTTACTGTGTATGGCTGTAACAAGAGAAAGTTACTTGAAATAGAATGTGCAACATAATATATATAATTTCTTTTCGTGCATATATAATACTTGGTATGAAAATAAAGTCAAGATGTGATTCCTGCACACTGACTCCCTAAAGCAGAAGCTAAACAGTACTTGTTCCACCAGACTCCATGTGGCACAACTTTAGCACTTGTTTTCCCTTGTGCATTTTCCCATTTATGGGTTATTAATGTTGTTCCAGATGCTTTGTGACTCTCTAACGCCTCTCTAGAAGGAAGCCAGATGCATATGCTCCCTACTGTGGAATGACCTGAGGTACCCAAGGCCTTAGAGGGTGCCAAGTCTGTTGGGGTAATGACACAAGTCAGCAGAGGGCAGAGAACTGCAGCTCAAGCAGTCTCATCCACACTGCCTTTTGGGAGCAGCCTGGGGAGCAGCTACTCCATCAGGGCTCAGAAGAGAATTGTTTCAGAGAGAGCTCTTATCAATTAGCTCAAAACAGATGGAGTGAATTAAAAATGGAGCATTATTCATGAACACAGGTCCAATTTGTGTTTACTCCTGGCTCTTTATTTAATACTGAAATGCAACCAACTGCAGTTCTTGCAACACCACTTTAAACTGCACTATGAAGAATTTGATCCTAAATCTTCAAAAAATTGTATCAGTATAAGAATGCTCTGTAGAAAGTCTTTATACCACTGTGTTTGCAATCCTCACTGGAGCAACTGGTATAGGGAGAAATTATTGCTTTTAGGACAAGGGCCAAGAGCAGGGATTTCTGTGTTGCTCTGGAGACACCTGGTGCTCTGATGGGGGCATCGTGGACACAATTCAACAACACTTCTGACAAAACATCACTGCACTCCAACAACCTGCTATTTTGGTTTTGGATTCAATACCTGCCCTTGCCCTTCTTCCCCTCAAAAGAAAAAAAAAAAAAAGAAAAAAAAGAAAAAAAAAAAAGGTAAAAATCCAGCCAAATGTGAGCATATGTTTCAGACTTCAGACTCTACAGGAATCCACTGACATTCCACATTCTTCCTTCTTTTCCTATGTTGTAAACTATACATAGCTAAATAAGTACAAGAATCTCTGCAGGAAGAGCTTAAAAAGTAAGAACTGGTTTGTGTAGTTATCCTTAATTTAAGTAATGCAAGGTATCTGACAGAATTTGTGTACTTTTAAAGCAGATAATGGAATAAAAACATATAATAAAAAACCTACCACAAAGGGAGTTGGTATTATATCAGAGAATAGATAAACTGGAACTCCCTGACTGATGAAGGTATTGGCAGCAAGTCTTGCAAACCTAAACAGGAAGAAAAGATACCTAGGGAATATACTCATTTTCTTGCCTATTAGTTTCCTAGAATTCACAGCTTTCCCTCCCACCCTAATGCAATTACAAAATCCCAACAAAAGCACCATCACTTATAAATATATCTCAATTATTGTACAGACTCAATTTCAGTGTGTTCCCCCATTATTTCCAAAAGACAAAGCACAACTATAAGAACTGTTTTGGCATTACCAGTATGTAAGAATACTGTAAATCCCACACATTAATTCACTTTAGAGAAAGAAAATACAATTGAAGTAGATATAAATCCATCAAGGATCACACTCACACAAGGTATCTACAAAATACTAAATGCAAAACTGAAGAACTACCTTTTGCTACTACCTCCACTGGAAAGATGAGCACGAGCATCAAACCCAATTACAACTCCTCTCTTTTTCAGGTCAGTGAAATTCTTCTCGAGGTATCTGCAAAATCCCTTAAGACAACAACAAATCACCTCATTAACCCAATCTTGATGTTTAATTTATCATCACATTAGGATAATTGCTAAGATGCTGATGTCTTAGGAAGCTGAGCATACATAGCATCTCACTGTACTGCTCTGGGATTCAGCTTGTCCAGGATTGAGAAATATCAGAAACCAATAAACACCAAGAAATATCAGAAACCTTCAAATCAATATTGCAAACCTGGACAGTATTTAAGTACTTTTTAAAATATCAGAATCAACTCCAAAAAGCAGCAGGTAATACAATTAGTCTGAATTGCAGATTTTGAGAAATGATTCAGCTGTCACAGGTCTCATACAAGGAAGAGAACAGCTGGCCAGCATTTCAGGTTTTTAACCAAACCTCACCCTTAATAATGATATCTCTTTAGCACAGGATACATCACCACTCCAGGCTGCAGTTATTTGAGGTTGTGGGTTTTTTTCCCCAAGCAGATCTACTTTAGGATCCATGTATGTATACTTACCTTCACTGCCTCTATGTAAAACCATGTCTAGCACACACAAAGCTTAAACAAATGTTGGCTACCTTTGGGTTTTTTTGTAGTTGTTACAACAGCATAAACTGTTATACTTGAGCTTAACTGCAGCTATGTATAAATTAAATTGCAAATCAAATACGGAAAGTAACTTCTTTTAATGGTTTAATAGCTTCTTTCTGCTTCTATTCAGATATCAGCACTCAGCTAATAATCATAATTTAAATCACTTCTGAAAACGGGACGAATAGGAGAGAATTTGTACTTCCATAGAATACTCATTTGCTTGCCATAAATCAGGCTCTTCCTTTCATATATATACAACCAGTTAAGTGAGATAAAGTGCTGAACACAATACCTGGGTTGTCTGGATAATAGTCAAATCATTCATGTGGGAAATCCCTGCTCCCATGGCAGCTCTGAGCCCTGCTGTGCCAAACTCCATCCGCGAGCCAAAGTATTTCTGCAGTTCTCCGGCATTTCCTTCCGCAAGCAATTGTTTCACAATTGCGTAAGTTTTTGGATTCTGTTGACACAAAATTCAGACATTCTAAATGAGGTTTTGTTCATTCTAACAGAACTGACTTCCTGTCCCAGTCTCTGGGTTTCAGTATCAAAACATGGCACAAAATTTCAAGAACACCAGAACTCACGCTGTCTTCTTAATTTTAAATCAGAACAGCCTTGAGTATTACTTACTTTAAATTTGTCTCCTTAACTGAACATGCTACCTGGACAGCAGTGTGTGTATGTGTATATATCTCTCACAATCTGGGGTGTTAAAAGACTTCCAAGATGTCTATTTTAATGTTTTCTGTTTTTAAAAACAAAACAAACAAAAAGCAGCACTTTCACAATTCAGAGAATTTTTCCTCATCACAACACAAGAACTACACTAAACATTTAAGTAAGGTAAGATAATTATTAAGAAATATTTGTTATTTCTATAGCACTAGATCTAGAGTTTAAAACAAATTAAATCATAACCTTGTCCCAAGACTGGATAGCACCAGAGGTAGCAGCAAAACTAAGCAGACTGGGCAGAAGATAATTTCCAACATGTTTGCAGGTAATGCTTGTAAAAATAAACATAACCCCAGGATGAAAGCCTAGAAACTACAGCCAAATTCTTAAATAAAATTACTTGAGAGTGGCAACAAAAAGGCAATGTCAGACCACTTAGGAAGAGTGAGGAGTTTCTAACTTTCACTGCTTTTTTTGGTATATTTCTTCCACAGATTCTCTATTGTTAATTACTCTTCTTGCTTCCAGACTTAGGGAATTAGCAAAGCCCTGTATGCCTCAACTTCTCAATGTTATAACGTGAGACTTGTGAAATTCAGTATTTGATTTCCTGAGAACTTAGGAGCCAAGAGGACAGATGGCAGGTGGTAGACTCCTGACAACATGATTATCTGGAGAGGCAGCAGGTTACTCACTGCATGAGTACACACACTTTACTCTGGAGTACAAAGATTCTCATCTCCAAAGAGACACAAACTTTGATTTCTAGGCAACTAAATGAACTCATAAAAGTCACAGACTTCACTATTTCCTGGATGACCTAGGTATGCTTACAGCAAGGGAAAGCATATCATTCTAGGCAAAAAGAATTGAATGTAAAACCATGCATCTTCTGCAGCTTCAGAAAATGCTGCAAATACACACAGCAGTAGGGATGTGAGCAAGTTTGCATACAAAGGTATAAACATTCTGCACATCAAAGAAGACCAGATGGGGATGTCCTAACCACTGACCTGTGCACCCACTGCCACAGGACAAACAACACAGTTTAAATACATACTGAAAAAGCTAAAGAGCCTTTAGTGCTAATGAACAAACTACATAATGGAGAATAAACTAAAGAATGAAAAAAAAAAAAATCCAGCTTCTTGAGTGCAATAAACAATTAGGTACCCCAGAATTACTGATTTCCAGTGCAAAAATTACCAATATACCAGTCCAAGAATGTTGTAACTGACACTTCCTTGCAGGCAGCTTGACACAATTACCTATAATTATTGAGTAATTACCTTCTGTAAGAATAAATATAATTCTATGTTGTTCTAGAATATACAGGCAGCATAACTGAGTTTAGGCTGTTTACAAGTTGATGTCAAGTTTTTGCTTTAACATCAGGCCTATGTCTCAAAGGTAAAGCCTGGATGACACCATTTGCATCCACTTTTGTACACTGCCTAATCACCTTTTAATTTCTCTGTGTGAGCTTCATGCACACAAATCATCTCTTATTACTGAAAGGAGCATGTTTTTAGGTAGATACCACACACATTTCTACAGGTGTTTGACAGACTAGAAGGTGCAATGTCAATGCAGAAGGACAGCAGGACCATCCTGCAGCTCTCACAGACAAGGAGTTTTTTGTTTGTTTTTAGTGGAATTTCCCAGGTTTGGTATCTACTGTGAAACTAGATGGATCCTCCAGTTTTTAAGTCTGGTTAAATGTACATGTCCAGGTGGCTGCTCAACTCTAAAGAGTTTCAGTCCACATAATTTTCTAAAGAAAAAAGAAACTTGATTGCATTAATTTAGTTGTTCCCCACTGCCTGCCTCCAAATAATGGTAAAAACCAGGCCAAGTCTGTTCAATATGGCAGAAAGATTTTTCCAGAACTACTGTTATAATTGTTTATGGCTATTTTTTCCTAAGAATTTGCCTATTTTTTCTTTTGTGGAGAACATTATGATGCCATTGTACACAGCTAAGTAAAAAACTAATCTTGGTTTTGGCTTTTTTTACTGCCTAAACAAACTCTTCACAGCATCTCTACCAAAGAAGGACCAAATTGCATCAGAAGGATGAAATGCTGGCTTTTTCCTTTCTAATTGATCTTCTCAGGTTATGCTTTTTCTGCTCTCAAATTAAACAGATATGAGTATGGGAGTACCATTTTCTGTGAATATAGTGACAGATGATTTAATACCAAGATAATAACCACTAGTGCAATTAGCTTGAGCATCACCTGGTAACACTCGAGTTATTTACTTTAATCTACACTACTGGAAGGTCCAAAGAGTTATCATCAATAGAGGATAAACCCACAAGGTTTCACAGGAAAGGCAAAACTTCTGACTAAACAGATTTTATTTTTACTAAAACCAAAAGCTACATTCAATTTATAATTATATGACTGATAATAGAAAGAATGAAAAATATGCTATTACTGTAAGGAACAGAGTGATGAAAACAGCCTGGTAACAAGCCCAGTAATTGCCATGCAGGTAGACACTTCCAGTTAGGTCAGCAGGACTGCCATCAGCCATAAGGGATTGCTCTTGCAGACGATTATTTTGTAAGAAACATGGCACTTACCATCATTAAATATTAACCCATCACGGCATATCAAAAAGGAACTTTTTTTTATATCAGAGTAAATGGACAAGGGTTACATCTGATTCTCCTGTTGCTCAATAGAAACATGCAACAGCTCCCTGAGAAATTAAAATATGTCATCATTTTTGAGCAATCAGCAATGGGTATTGCACACTAGTCAGTCATTACTAAGTCAAAGATGCAAGTGCTAACAGAGGGCTAAACTTTCAAAAGTAAAGATCCTATAAGGGATACTGCATTAGATTTCCAGAGGGTTTAGCAAAATAATCGGAATAACCAGTTGAAAATGAAATTATTACACAGAAGACAGGAATATAACAAATGCCAGTCAGGGAAGCTATGTAAATAAGAGGCTCTAAAACCAAACTATTTTCTCAAATTTAACTAAACTAGGAAAAAAAGGCACAAAAGCCTATTGTCATTTGCTGTGATGCATTAGCATTTCTGAAAAGAGGACTAGTTTGGCACTGCTCGATCACTAATAAAACCAGAACTGGCTAACTGGTCGATTAAACAGTTTACTGATTTTAATGAAGAATCACAACAAGCTCGAGGTACTTCTAACAACGTCCTTTAGAACCTGGAAAGAATACTAAATAAGAGAATCAATGGATGTTTCCACTGATATTTTTGAAATAAGCAGAAGATGCCTTACCAAACAGGTATGTGTGCTACACAAAACTCAGAGAGCATTGTTGATTGCTCAGCCTGGGGGAGTCAATTAGTGACTGAAGAGGGGCAATGGCCAGTGTGTTCCAATACAGCCAAATGAACAAATTATATGAAAAGTGACATGACATGTAAATTGCAAACCAAAGGTGCCAACAGAGGCCTGCATCTCAGTGGGACCTGCAGCAGCAAGCAACTACACGACAGTTTCCAGAACACCACTACGGCAAGATATTTCTTTAAGTATGTGGAATACAGAAACACAAAGAAGATTTTACTTCTGCATATAGTGCTGTCAAAACCAAAACCAAAAATAAGTCTCAAGAGGAAGGGAAATAACACCTGAAAAACACCGGACTGACAACCTCTGAATTTCCGAGTATTTCTGAAGTGAGCCCCTATGTCTTTTGGGATCAATATTTTAGTAAACAAGAATTTGAAGGTACCAGGAAGTTTTTAACACAGAGAGACAGGTAACACGGCAATATATGCTGGTCTTTAATAATTTAAGTCTACCAGCTGCCGTGCGACTGAAGCGGCTCGGAACAATACCTGCCCTTTTGAAAAAGACGTTCAGTACAGCTAAAAGCCAGATGGAGAGAGCAGCCAGGATGTTTCTAAACGAGAGCGGCGGCTGCTGCGGCAGGTGACGGAGCCGCAGCACCGGGCGAGGGGGCGGCAGCGCCGGGGGGGCCCGCAGCCCCACCTGCGCCGGCCCCGCCGCTGAGCGGGAGGGGATGGATGGAGGGAGAGCGCCCCTTTCTCAGAGAGCTCTGAAAGCAGAGCCAAAGGAGCAAACAGGTGCTTTTACCGCATCCCAAACAGGCACAATGCAACAGCCGGGCGTCACGCCGCGCCTCCTGACCCCTCTCCAGCCGGCACCCCCATCGCCCCGCACCCAGCCCATGCCCGGCCGGAGCCGCCGCCCCTCACCTTATCCCAGAGCAGCCACTGCTCGGCCGCGCGGCGCAGCGCGCTGTCCCCCGCGGACCCCCGCGCTGCCATCCCGCTCCGCCCGAGCCGCCGCCGCGCCGCTCCTTCCCTCTTCCGGAGCGCGCCCGCCCCGCTCCGCTCCGCTTCCCTCCGCCCGCCGGGCCGGCCCCGGCGGCCCCACCTCCGCCCCGCCCGCCGGCCCGGGCTGGGGTCAGGGCCGGGGCCGAGGCCACGGCCGGGGCTACGGCCGGACAGGGCAGCCCCGCCTCCGTCCTGCCCGCCGCGGCTGGCTCGGGGCCCTCGCTTAGAGCGGGGATTTAATCCTTTCTTTTCTCGGGACGCTGAATGTTGTCAGGTGGGGCTGGGGCTGCCGGCCCAGCGGAGCCCCGAGAGGAGCCGCGGGCAGCCCCCGGGCCCGGCCCTCGCGCTGCGCCGAACGGAGGAGGAGGAGCGTTCCAAATAACAGCGGGAAAACTGCTGTGGACACAGCCGCCTCCTCCGCAGCATGGCTGACGGAAGAAAGTAGCGTTGTTCTTAGAAGTGTCACATTCCACGGGCATTGCACTAAGGCGACTGAGATTCCTTTTCTTATAGTCAAGATAAATGAGGGATGAGCTCAAATTTAGGACAAAGATTGTAACTAGATGATCTTTAAGGTCCTTTCTGACCCAAAATGGGCTATGATTCTAAAATTTTCATAGAAATAATGACTTGTACAGATACTTGAAAACCTTTTAAAGTTCATTAGTTCATTACCAGAATGCATGTGAACAAGAGAAATTCTACACATCACTTGCAAAAATGTCAATGCACATCCTTCTGATATTCACTACTGATCAGTGAAATAATTATGATACCCTTACAGAAAAACGGTTAAGATGAAACACCAGAGGAACTGAAGCATAAGAAAATCAGGAAAAAAAAAAATGTTGCTTGGCTGCTTTTCCAATCATCTGTTTTCTCTATCATTTTGATAATGGTCATTTAACTCAGCTCCTCTGGCTTCTGCACCTCTCTGGCTGAACACAAATCAGACCTCAGCTGCACAATTAGAAAAAAAAAAAAAAAGTAACTGAATTTCACTCAGAAAAATGGACTGTGTTCCTCCTGCTGGAATTAAAGAACAGATTAATATGGCTTTGATTGAATAATTATTATAGCATGGTGGCTTTGAGAGAAGCCTGAGCTGCCAAGCTGCTGCTCTGTCTAAATAGTTCCTATAGCTAAGCTTGTGTTTTGACTGGAATCTCCTGAAGATGCCATGATAAGCCTCTCCATCCTGGTTGATTTCTTACAATTTTTTTTTTTTTTGGCAAACATACAGTGCAGAGAGCACTGAACTATCTTTCTTGCCCAACAAGATTTCTGTCATCAGCTCCCCAAAGTACTAAAGGAAACAGCAGTCTGAGTGCTCTGGAGCTTCAGGACAAGGTGTTCTGGAGGTTTTCCCTACATTTTATCAGCCTCTATCTGAAGCTGGGCTAGACCAGGTGATGCAAATGTGCAGGGAGAGCCAAAAGGAGTGACTGGGATTTCCCTCACTCTGCAGCACAGGCCAAGGCAGAGGAAGACCCCTGAGAGTGGTGTGGATGCAGAGCTGAGTTGCAGTTGTTCTGAGGCTGCTGAGAAATGTGAAGTCACTGTGAAGGTGCCATACAGGAGGAACAGATTAATTTGCCATGGGTGCCAAGTCCTGAATCTGAACTCTTGTAAGGAATATCCTATCCAGGTGCTTTCCAACAGTGCTTCAATGGGAGCAATGGGAGCATCCCTTTTTCCCCAAGTTTAGAGAATGGGGCAAATAAGGAAGGGGCTGGCTGTGTGGAAATGTCACTGAACTTCTACATGCTGATCAAAGGCAGGAGAGAAGTAATCACAGGAAAAAAGTAAGATTTTCTTACATGAAGAATGATACAGCCACTACAACACTGACTTTGTAAAGCACCACAACAAAGTACTGCCACTGACTCAGCTAAGGGAGGTGACAGATTCATGGAACATGTCCTCTTTCCCTTGAATGCCTGAAGTTGGCTGTAAATCAAGCAAGTTTTCTTTAGGATGGACCAAAATGGTTATCAGGATCCATTACACTACAGGCCCAGCTTTAAAAGAAAAACTCTTTTAAAGTTCTTTTGGGAGTGCTTTGAACAGGGTAGCCAGAACCTTGCAACTTGCAAAGTGCCACAGTCCGGAAAACTTTATGATCTAATGACAGCAGAAGAGGCTGAAAATGAAAGAATAGCCAACTGCTGCCAGCAGTTGCTGCTGTGAGGAAAAGAGTTTTTCATGAAAACAATACAGTGTAAATTATTTCAAAATACTACATAACTTAACAATAAGATCCTTCCTAGTGATTCTTTCAAAAAGTGAATTTCCAATAAAGAATTCAGAACCCAACAGTATTTCATGAGAAGCCCTAGATACTGAGCTGGAGAAAAATTGGTTGACTACATGTTAAAAATCAGATAAAAAGGAAACATAAAGGATGAAGGGTTTTTCCTTTTTTTTTTTTTTTCTCCAGCTTTTACCAAACCCAGCTGAAATTGACAAAATAAAACTTAAAAAAATCCATTCAATAAACCAAGTAAGTCTGCTGACTTTATACTCTTTTTTTTTTGGAACTTAAAATACTGTGTCTAATTTTAATTAGATCTTCTTCAAAACAGGTGGAATCATTACTAAATTCACATTAATGCTAGAATTTCAGAGTATGGGGTACCTAAAGCATCCCTCTTGACCTACACTTTCTGAAGTGAAACCTTTCAATGAACACTGAATGTTATAACTTGAGCTCAGTGTGGCTGCAGCTGCACAGGCTTTTCACACCAAGTATGAACTAAAAGGCATTTGTCTGTAAGCTGTGTAAGGCTTTAGCCTTAACACCACAGCAGCAAATTGCTTTATTTAGCTTGCAGATAGGAAGAGCAATGAATGTGTTAATGGTGCTCAATATCTTCAGTCATGTTTTGAATTTTACGTTACCTGCAACTATACAGAGGGATTTTACCAAAGTATATAAATAGCTGAAGGGAGGATGCAAAGAAGAAAAAAAGCCAGGCTTTTTTCAGTGGTGCTCACTAACAGGACAAGAGGCACAAACTGAAACAGAGGAGGTTCCAGGTGAACATTAGGAAAGACTTTTTCACTGTGACAATGACTGAGCACTTAAGGAGGTTTTGGAGTCTTCATCCTTAGAAATATGTAAAAGCCATCTGGACATGGTTTTGGGCAGGTGAGTCTTGAGCAGGGAAGTTTGACCAAATGACCTCCAGAGATCTGCTGCAACCTCAACCATTCTGTGAATCTGAGAGGTTGATGCATTCTGTAATTCATGAGATGTATGTTCTGGCAAGGAACATAAATTTTTCATTGCTGATGACTGCAGTATTGTGATACAGCTGTAGAGAAAATTTGTGAAATGCTAACAGAAAATGAATGTCACAACCAGTGATATTTTCTTGTTTTATGTACAGATATTACATTTAAACTCTTCTACTCAGTTCCCCTATTTTCAGTACACTTTTAGTGCATGATCATTCTCCATTTACAGCCAGCTGGGACATAACAATTGCTATTTGTGTCACCTACAGAAATAAAAGGACTAAGGATTATAGAATATTACTGATGACAAGTTAAAGTTAGCTTTAGGTTCTCAGAGCTTAGAGTACATACTTGTCTTAACGTCACTCCTTTAAGCAGTCTGAAAATTTAAAGGTATTTTATTAGTTTTCACTTTCATCACTAGCTTGAAATACTAGTTGGGGGCAGGAGGGAAAAAAGCTTTGATTCTACAGCCCAGA
The DNA here is from genome assembly GCF_022539315.1 of Serinus canaria. Taxonomy (NCBI): domain Eukaryota; kingdom Metazoa; phylum Chordata; class Aves; order Passeriformes; family Fringillidae; genus Serinus; species Serinus canaria. The sequence goes on from NC_066317.1 coordinate 49,333,019, forward strand.
TTGACTGGGAGACTGTGGTGCACATTGCACATTTCAAAAGAACATATAGCCTCAGAAGAGGATGTTGTCTTAAATAAAGCACTGCTCTTGTAACCTGATGAAAGGGAAGGGGGAAACAGGGGAAGAAAAGGAAGGATGTGGTGGTTATTTTATTCATGGCTTGAATTTTAGTAATTGTTCTCCAGTTCTGTCGTCTACCAGCTAACTCAAGGATGTGTCAAGATTATTTTATGTTTCCTCTTTGAAATTTTTTTCTCCATTGTTTATTGTAAGCTTCTTGTTCACAACTGAAAGTCTTTTATAATTTCCACTGTTTGGCATAGACTCCTGATCTCTGGTAGTCAGGCAGATCTTGGATCCCGTGGCAGTAGAACTATGAAAACATGCTTTTTCTGTCTTGTTCTAGACTGCATTCAGTTTCTAGGTTCAAGGATAAATTAACTTATCTTTGTTCAACACATAGGACAAAGTCAGAGCTAATGCCAGTTCTTTTCAAGTATATTTTGGACTGCTGCCCTTCTCTTACATCTTCTCTTTTGGTAAAGATCAAAAATACAAGCTGAAGTGAAAAATAAAATTAGTCAGACTAATAAATACATGATCTTGAACTCACCTCTTGTGCAAATGATTGAAATTTAAATTATGCTGTGACAAAAAAGAAACATTTGATGTTATGATTTCATGGAATTCAAGAGTAATATGCACAGTTTATTTCGACCCAATTCCTTTATAAAAGAAGTGAGTAGGGTGCATTATTTTTATATATCCTTCAGTTTGGTTGTAATTAAACTTTATTCCCTCCCTAGGTAATTTTGTGGATATCTAGCAGAATTACCAGGTCTACAACTTGACTTGAATAACATTGTCCTGTCTGTTACAGAAATGGGGTTGAGAGGTGTTCTGACAGTTCTCTCACCCTAAGTAAAGGAAAGCTTTTCTTAACCAGGATTAGTTATAAGAGTAAAAGTAAAAAAAAATGAAACTGGTTGCAGCATAAGTATACTGGATAGATGTCTGCCTTAACAACAAGTTATGAGGATTTTCATAACTTGTTATGAAAACTTAACAAGTTTCCCAAAAATGTTAAGCTGCTAAATCCAACTTTAGACTTCTAAGTAAGCTGTTTCTCAAAAGTGCTGAACCTGCAGCCGTTCCCATTGAATGCTCAGGCTTGTAAATGCATGGCTGAGAGGCACGATGGCAGTATCAAAGGGGAAAGGCGGTTGCTTTAAAAAAACTGGCACAGTATGCTTTTATTATATATAGCTACACTCCATAGCTTGCACCTCCAAAGTTGAAATATTTGTTTTACAGACAGAAAAACTGAGCTCACATGCAAAAGATTTATCTGATGTCCTATTGATGAAGGAAATAGTATCTAAAATTTGGAAAGTTAGTAGAGGCACATTTCCATTATAAAGCTACTCTAAGAAGGCAGTACTAAATTCCCTACCTTGTTTTTCCTGAATAAATTAAAAAATCTGCAATCTGGAACTGACTTTAAAGATGTAGCATCTTATTAATGCAGATTATTTACCCTTGGCAGAAGAGACAAGCATATCCCACTGAAACCATACAAGAACCAAATGAAAAGCTATACTGAGAAATTTGTACAGTAGGTCTTAAAATGGCCTCAAACAATTTGGACGTTGCACTACAGTACGCTTTTTAAACAGCTTCATTTTTAGTCTCCACAAAGTTTTAATTAAAATGAAGCAGAATAATTAAAACCCCCTAAAGGGCAAGTTCTTCCAAAGTCGCGTTCAGGGTTCAGGCAATGATTTAATGGGCACAGGCTGCCCTCTCGCGGTCATAGCAGAAATAGCTACCGAGGTCATCCGTTCCTCTAAGATGAGCTGCAGCTGCGTCCTCGGGTCCCGCTTTACAAAAAATTCCCCATGTTTCTGCCAGATAATAATCGTTTGATAATGTAGTGTTAGTATTCCTGTAATTTAAGGAAGAACTTTCCTATCCTTGTCTTTAGATTTAGACAATCGAAAACGAATGTCAGTGAATAAAAAATATCTGCACTCTTTCTTACACTGCTTCAATATTTCTATTTCCAGAGTGTTCCAGTATCAAGAAATAAAAAGAAATATTGAGAACATAATAACATTCTATATTTGGAATATTTCCAGTTATAGACATTTGACCAGACAGACTGATATAAACCTACAAAATCAGAAAATTGAAAAAGAAGTTGGGAGAAAGTAAGGACTGAATGACACAAAATCCCAGATGTCAGTAGGGCAGTTCCCCACAGAATGATTTACTATACATGGGTTTCCTGTTAGGCACCCACTGGAAATATTACAGCCCTCAGAAGACACAACCAACCAGCAATATGAGCTTTACTTATCTGTAAAACAGGGGAGGGATAACTCAGCAATGCACAAAAGAGCAGAAGTAATCCCTCTCACCACCATGTCCTCCATACTAAATAAACCTGAAAATACTACTATTTCTTACTTGGAAAGACTTGTAAACAGCAATCTGTGTGACAGGCAAGGATCACATGCCAATGTTTCCTCAGATGATTAAACCACAGTGACTATATTGGAGCTGGTAACCTTTGCAGCTGTTAAAATAGATCTGTGTTCCTATTTTCAGGTACAGAACTCCTTGCCCTGCAATGCTCAGCTGAACTGATCTAGATAGCCAGCCTTATTTATGTGCTGCCAACTCCAGAAGCAGCTGTGGACTTTGTGACTAGAAAGTAGATCAGTTAGATGTCCTCTAAAAGGGTCAAAGCTTTGGCTGACCCTTTCAAAAATCACAAAGCTAAACCAGTTAGGGATTTAATAAAGAGACAAGCAGGCAATCAGCATGTCCCCCACCTTTTCTGAAGCAGAATATTGTGCTTTGGAAATCCCTTGATTTCATTCAATCACTCCCAAGTTTTGTTCTCATCTGTTCTCATGGGTCCCCTCAAACACACTGCAATGTTGTTTTCACACTAGCTTTAGCAATGATGACAGTGTGCCAGTTAACCAGCTCTTGCTCCCCTTCCTATTCTGTGTGTTCTCATCACATCTCTGGTGTTTTTTTCCAGCCCTATCATGGGTCCCACATGATCAATAAAATTTATTGGTATAATTTGTCTCCTAAGTAAAAACTGTTATTCAGACTACTGCTTATTCTTCTGCTAGACTTCTGCTTTTCAATTATAAATTGCATGAAAGGCAGAATAAAAAGCTACACTGTGTTTAACCACAAATGTGAGTCTGTGGCAAATGCCAAACCACTGACATCTCATCTGATACAGCAGTTTCTCTGAGCTGTCCAAGGGGCTGCTCCTCCTCCTGCATCCTTCTGACAACCATTCTGGCAGAAAGGCAGAAGGAACAGCTGGGAGGGGAGCAGCATGAAGTACCTACACTAAGTGTAGAGACTGTTAGTATGGGATTTTTTTTTCTCTCAGTGGAACTTTCAATAGTATTTGAGTTGGATTTGTGTTTTGAAAAAGGGTATTTTAGAGGTGAGGAAGATCCTCTTGTCAGAGTTCCTTGCAGTAGAGGATTAAATGCAAGATCTGACCTTATACAGCAGCACTGTTTTGATCTGAGTTGTACTCTCTTGTTAGAGTGATGTAGGAACAAACACCATTGGAAAAAAAAAACCTTTGCAATTTTTTCAGTCAAAATATTTTGAACTCAAGGAATGTGAAAATATTCAGCAAGACCTTACCTTTATCAGAGAACCTCAATAGCTGAGACAAGGCTACATTTTATAAACATCAGGTGAAATTCCTGATTATGGAATCCTGTTTGTACTGTGCTATCATATGAGAAGCAAATATTTGGAGATACAAAGTCTTTTGTTGACTTAACACTCTGGAGTGATGCTATGAAATAATTCAGGGTGTTTACTTTAGGAGGCTCAATAAAGGTCAAATGAATCCTTAGGAAAAAATCTCTTGTACAGTATACTGCCTATATAGTCCCTGTGAAGAGATTGAATAATCTTTTTACCTAACATAATTCTAGTAGAAAATATCTCTCTATATTATACATTATCCATATGATAGAGATATATATCATACAGATAATTAGAGAGATGTATTATCTCAATCTAGATTCTAATATAAGTTTAGGCAATAACTCTCTTGAGGAAGTCTGGGTTACACATTACTCCTGGAATAATGATTATTAAGGTCATGATTATTGCAGGTTAGTGTTTGGTGTACATAGTGATTCATACAAAAAATATCCTTCATAATGCTGTCCTCATCTTAATGTACTAATATTATTTGCATTATTCTGAGATAATGCTTGGCAAACCTAGGCTGATTATAATGCAATTCTGTTTGAACATTTTCATTCCTGCCCCCATTTCCATTAGAAAATACTCTGGCAGGAAGAAACTGATTTGTTTATATCCTCTATATATACATATTGGGTTTTTTCCTGAAAATATAAAGCAAAAACAGTTTATGGGAGACATTTAACCTAGCATAAAGTTAAATATTTTATTTGAAACTATTAGTAAGGAAGAATGAATAACAAACTATGAAGGATTTTCTTGCCTTCTTTCCCAGTTATCCAGCATTTGCCATGTTCTCCCAGAATACTGAAACTATATATTCTGGCAATGTGTTAAATCATCAAGCTATGTAATGTTTTGAGACTTAGACACTGTTTGAAGTATTAAAAAATTTCAAATAATCATTGTGGTAGCAGCAAAAAAAAGATGATTGCTCTGTATCCTCGTGATTAGGACACAAGGTACTGTTGACTGTAGTTTCTGCTGCTCTAAACATTTGTCTGGTCGTACAGAGTAGGATAGAATCCACAGCTGAGAAACAGCAGAAATGCTCAGCTTTCACAACCCTTTGATTAAGACTCTGTTTAGTAAAGCAGAACATATGGATTTAGGTCCTTTTAGTTCCAAAAGGAAATCAATCAGCTTGTGAACACCTGAAAAGAAGGCTAGCACTGAGATTTTTATTAAAACCTGTCTCCTCCCTCTGCAAACATGGGAGCCTGTTGCCATGTCCTGCACAATGTTTATTCTGTTATGGTACTGCAACAAGTTTGACTGCATTTAATATACAGTTTGGGAATATCTGAAATAATATATTTTAATTAATTTACTATTTAGTCTTGCCCTCCCCTCCCATCACCCTAGGCAAGAAAATCTAACTTGCTAAGATTTGATATGTATGGGCACATCCTAACAAAAAAAATCTGTTCATCTACAAGATTACTTTAATATTAACTAAACTATCACACACACCTATTAAAATCCTGTAAAAGGTATTTGTCTCAAATCCTACAGCAAGAGTAGGTGATACAGCAGGGTAACAAGGAACAGCAGGGTAACAGAAAAACAGAGTCCATTTTGCTTGTGGAGCCTTATCCTTCTCCCCAGAGGGACTCTCATAATACCAGCTGGCCTTTGGCACTACTTGTTTCCCGATTATAGACTTTTTTTATCCACAGTGAAAACTCTAATAAATTTAAAGTAAACAAAATAGAAGAATAATCTATAGATACTACATTTCTTGGAAAACTGGAACTTCTCAGAATTATATATTTTACCTTTTTAAAGCTATCACAAACACTGGCTGTTAATGAACTGTTAAAGTAAAAATTACTCTGATTTCATCATAGTTCAGATCTCAGCTTTGTCCTTAAATGAAAAACAAAAGTCTGTCCAAATCTTATAAGTTCTCACCATCACGGGATATTATTTCCTGACCTGATTTAAGAAGCTTCTCCTTCCACTGATTTTTCCCTAAACTCTCATCCACCTGCCTCTCCTGCTCCCCTCTATCCCTTGATTCCCTCTCAGGCTTCAAAACGGAATCAACCCCTGAATCAACTGTGCTTCAGATCCACATTCTCAGGTAGTTTATCCAACATGCATGAGAAATCAGCACAATTTCAGATAGTGAAATCATTATTTCAGGTCTTGTCAGTAAACTATTTTCTTTCAGAGAAGAGCTACTCCAAGGTGCTACCTTGGTACGAAGATTACTGTACCACTAGGCTCAGAGAAGGCAAGATAAGAAGCAGCAGAAATACCCAATACTCACATTAATTTAGGAAATCCCCAAATAGAACTTACCATGTTACATTAAGCATCCATACAGCCATGTCCACTGTATATTTTACTGAATTCAAGCTTTTATATTTTTCTACATTTATTTGTGTACAACTGCTTTTATTCTCTGTCTCTAAACAAGTGGTGACCTGGACTACCAGGAAATATAAATAGAAGCACTGTTGTGAAAACAGTAAACTGGAATTCAAATTAAATCTTCTCCCTACAGCTTTTCAGTCAGTTTGTGGCTTCTTATCTAGAGAGTTTCATATCAAAAGCAGTAGAAGTAAACAGGTCCAACAAGATTTGAGGTTTATCTCGATAGATCTGTTCTTCACTGAGTTTTAAACCAAACTCCTTGCATGCAAACTTGGTGAGTCATATTTGCCTAAAGCAGAGTGTGCTTCTGAGATCTGGAGGAAATAAAGACTGTCCTTACTAAGACTTTCAATTGTAATTTAGTGATTATGTACTTAGCTCTGGGCTTTTACCTATATTATGTACTCTTCCTCAAGGAGATTAAACCTTGTAAGTAAGAGTTCAGTCAACCAACATGAGAAGTTTAATCATATCAGGCTAACAGATCACTTTCCTGACCTTCATTCTCTGCAAATGAATGAGGAACTGTTACTGCAGTAATGTTTTATTCTACTGTAATAGTTTCAGCCTCAGTATTATTTTCAAGGAATGTGCTATTCCACCTGCACAGCCAGCATGCTCAAATTAAAGCAAGCCTTGTCATGAGTAAGTAAGCCTCCAGCCTAATAACTGAAGCACTTAAGTCCTCTGCTAGAGGTCTCTTGGAGGTCTACATCCTTTTTCTTTTCCCAGTTCAGTAGTTCCCTAGAAGTAGAGTTTAAATTTTCTGGAGAATATTACTTATGAGTGATGAAGAACTAGAAAGTAGCTTTTGAACTGAGGATTGAGGAAGTGGTTAGCCAGTGTAGACCTAAGTGTAAATGCTGCTGACAGACTAGGAACATAAATCTTGAGATGGGAAGGCCAAACAGATGTATTTATGCCATATGTCCTTACTAGTTTACTGTCATTGCATTCTCCTTGCCTGATCTCTGCAATGAATACAGTCTTCAGCAGGTTATTTAATAAAGCTGGATGTGGCATAATCTGCAAAAGTTACTGCTATTTGGCTACCTTTTTCACTTTTATATCAGACCCAGTATGGAAAAATAATCAAAATGCAATTGCTTTAACATTAGCATTTTATACATTAAAAAAAACACCCCCAAGACAAACAGTTCCATGAAATCATAAGAGAGAAAAAGCAGTACAAAGCTGATTTTTAGAGTCCACGGTGAGCATATTTGCCATGACTAATCACTTCTTGTAATGATTTAGCTGCTATCTCTCATATGGTGCTAGAGACAGCTGGAGGCAGAGGACTTCTTTATAAGGTTTGATCTATAAAAAAAGCACAAAAAGGCTGCCAAGCAGTCCATTTTTAGCAAAGATCAAATCTCTTTGTTGTATTTGGCTAGAGTCACTCCAGAATTAGTACATGGAAACTTAATTAATATTTATATTTCACAAAATACTTTTTGTTACTTCCTTTTCAAATAAATTTACTGTCTTCTTGCAAGATAAACAGTTTGTTATAGATGATCAAATTTCAGAAGCTAAGGAGATTTACTTCAAATTTTATCTGAAGTTTTCAGCATTAAAAATACTTTAATTTGAAATTCAACTTTCAATTATTCTGTTCACCTTATTAGGAGCTAGGATAGAGAAAAGGAGGAAAATAAATATCTGCAAACAGGCTAGATAAAACAAAACAACAGGATTTGGTTAATTAGAATATCCAAGATTTTTAATTTGTACTGATTTTTTTACTAGTTCTGGGAAGTGAAAAACATCTGTAATGCAATCTTCTGCCCTGGGCAGGAGATGGGGAGTGACTCCACTCAGAAGTACTTTCTGCCCAGCTTTACACAGTCACACAAAATCACTGAAGAACCAAGAAATGGTTCCAGGTTTCCACACATTTCCATGCATCCCTCCTGCTTCCCTCTTAGCTGAAATACAAAAGCAATCTTCCCCAGTTACTTTCTTACTTCCATTTATGAATGTTGCCAAAATTATTAGAGTTTAATTAAAATCTGAATAGAATACCTCAAGATTTCCTTTCGCCTGTACACTTAGTGCTTTAGGCATGCAGAGCTGTGAATGTACTCTTTGTAATGAGGCCACTAATGAAGTCAATCCCTCCATGCTTTGTCACTGCACACAGTACTACTGAACTTCTTTCCGTTTTCCAACCCCACTACTATCGTTGAATTCCTCAGTGAGTATCCAGCTATGAAAAATTCAAACTTCATCAGATTAATTCATAATAATGTATGAATGGGGAATAGGAACCAGTGGATTTTGGTTTCAGTACTGTAGACTTTTGCTTTATTTTAAATGTACTTAGCATCACAATATAAAATATTAATATCATATTTACATGCTAATTTTTACTTGCTTACTATTGTGTGATGAACTCCTTAACAAATGTGCCAGCATAAAACCCAGGAAAAAGCTGTCATATGTAGGGACTCCACCTACTTTGTGCTACTTCAGTTTCTGCCTCTACCCCACCCCAAGCAAGCCACTGTGTACATTATTTATTCATAATATGGTTCTCCACAAAACCACTAATCTTCTTTCAAAACTCCTTTCAGCCTAGGATGGAGCTGTTTTCTTGTGATCCCTTTGTCAAGCTCAGAAGCTGTCAAGATCCTCTCTCTCCTCTATGTTCCAAAGAACTGATCTAATACCATGCAGCTCCTTATACTCCACTAAAGCCCAAAGCTGCTGATTATTTTAGGAAGCACCTGAGCCTCCTAAGAGCCATAGCATAAAGTCTCCCAAGGCATTGAAGACATGGTTGGTTTGAAGCCTAGCACCAAGTTAATGGTATATCAAGCCTAAACCTGGCTAGCATCCAGAATATCAACATTCTTCTTCAGTCCCCTGAGGAAAGCTCTGTCAACCAGGCATTCCTGGGGAGCACCTTTTGAGTACCATCAGGAACTGGCATCTCAGGAGACGTAATGGCAACCACAACATGGTTTAAGCTAAGCATGGTTAAGCATGGTTTAAGCTTTAAGAATTAAAGCTAATTGCCCCACTTCCCTCTTTATACCCTACCACAACCGCTGTAATGGTAAGGGCTGGCATCCTGGAGGGGTGTGCTAGGCTCAAGTTCTGGTTTCCAATAGGTTTTTTCAATTCACATGCAAATGATTGTAAAGTATTGGTTCCGTCCTTGGGACAGCATCAATAACCTTACTCTCTTCTTCTCTGGCAAGCAGAACCAAATCCATTTTTTTAATTCTCTCTGGACCAGAGAAACAGATTTTATCCTCATGAGTGGAACTCATTACAAACAAAGGGAAGACAGTCCTTCCCAAACCAAAAATCTAGTGCATAAATTATGCACTAAAGATGCATCTTTCCCTGAAATATGTCAGCCACCTAACCCCTGACCTTACAAATGTACAGCTAAAACTGAAACTGAATTCCTGCTTGCAAAGTCGTGTAACAAAACTGATTACTGCATTAGAAATGTCATGAAAAATACAGGGAGGCAAAGAGAGTAAGCAGGAGAGAGAGAGATTTCTTCTAGAAATATTACTACCCATATAGCTTAGTTCCTCTACTGATATTTCCTCAACGTGAAGACTAAAATATTGTAAAGCTGGGCAATTTTTTGAGTATAAAGTTCAGAATCTTAATGAAGAACTCTATCTTCTTTACAGCTTTGTTAGGTTTAGGGATTTATTTTTCTGTGTAAGAATCATAGAATCACAGAATGGCTTGGGCTGGAAGGGATCTTAATAGTTCCAACCCCTCTGCCATGGGCAGGGAACACACACCTTCCACTAGACCAGGTTGCCCATTAGCAATACCTTTCAGCAATGCTTTTACTTTCATCATCAGGAACAGCTGCTTGCCGGGAAAAGTGGAAAGAACTAATTAGGAATTTAGCTTTTATATAGTTTGCTGGGAGTGTTCCTTACCACATTTCCATCACTAATGGCTCTAGCACTGGCATTGTTTGGTTTTACACTGAGTATTTGTGCTTACTTGAAATAGATGGATTTTAATATGTAATTACATATATAGATATAATTAATTGTGAAATTAGCATCCTGCTAGTTCAGTATAAAGTACCTTATTAAGTCACATAAATGGGCTTGATGACATGAGATTTCCAGTATCACTTTCTTTGTTTAGAGGTTTAACACCACAAATAAGATGTGCAAACAATGGTTCCTGTCTTCTACTTCTGCCAATGCTTATTCTTTCTGCAACTTCTACAAATGAGGATAGTTAGTTGTCTGGCTTGTTCAGGCATTATTACTAATAAAAATGAAATCCTGAAAAGGTCTTCCAATAAAGAAAATCAACACTGGAATTTAGTTTGCAGATGAAGTTTCAAGAATTAGTAGTGGGTAGAGCCAAAACTTCAACAAAATTTCTTTGACTACTTTATAATAGAAAAACTGCTTGCATGTTTCCCAACTGACTGCATTTTCTAGTAATAAGAACATTATTATATATTAGTTATTTATGATATAGTAATAGGAACTAAGATACATTCTAGAAATCCTGAGGAAATAACTGACATAGATTGGGGCAATTAAACCTCATTGAAAATTAGTTTTGAGATAGCTAAGGAAACTTAGTAATGTATTCAGTGAGATTTATTATTTTTCATGAAAGTTGACAGGTGGTTTCACAGATCTTCTAGTGACAAAGCTAATTTGATAGTTTCCCCATGCCCAGGTGTGTATGTTTCATTGGATGAGGAAGGGCAGGAAGTTACTGTCTCAGAAATTGTGCCAATTCCCTGCTTGTAAATCCAGATTAGTTCTCCAGTCTTAAAAGGAAAAAAAAAAAAAAACAACAACAAAAAAAAGAAAAAGCACAGTCTTTCTTTCTGAAGTCAGAAGGAGATTGAGTTAAAGCCTACCTCTGGAGAACTTGTTCCATGTAGGCAGACATGGTTCAGTAATCCTGCTGCACTTTGCCATTTCCTTTGAGTTGGGATCTGCAGTGCTGCACTTAACCCAAAAGAAAAGGAAGTTTGTATGTCTCTCCAAGTCTGTCGCTTTTGTGACACTGAGAACTGCTGACAGAGAACCACACCCTCAAAACAAGAGTAAATAAAAATGTAAGAGGCAGAGCAGAGGCAACTGAGGTAAGCACCAGGGCTTTCTGTAGAAAACTCAAGAGGAAGAAATAATTGTTTTTAAAAGTGCAAAAACTCCTGTGTCCTGCTGCTTGACTGCCTAATGTGTTGAAAAGGACAGCTCTGCTAGTTCCTCATTAGTTTAGTTAATAAAGAGATGAGTCTTGCACCAAGTAGTAAGAAAACATCTGAGTTTTCATGTTCTTGGTCAGCTACTTGTCTGAGAAGAGGTACTTCTAACTATAAATATCTCAGATACTGAATCACCCTAATCTTTTAATACTTGTATTTCTGAAAAAAAAAAAATTGCATAAAAAATAGTGTCTACAGTTAGTACCATGAATACAGCTGACTGTCAAGTACAGAGGAAAAGGGTTAAAACTTTTGTTATTTCCAGAGCACTTTTTTTTTTTTTGTCTATTGCAGAAATGGTACTGATGTAGTATTTTTGAGAACATAGTTTTCTGCATTTTTTTTTTTTTTCTACAAAAGGAGGCTGGGAGGTAGTGAGGGGAGGAGATACTAATTAGGGTGATTATCCCAAACAGGAAGCTGGCAGTCTGGTATTCTGAATCTATCTGTGGATGGGTAAAGTTGCTGATATGGGTGTTTCAGCACACAGTGTTGGTACCAGGTGAAAAAACGCATTCAAAAATCTGTCCTTATAATTATATCTTAAATGAGTGGAGTTTGCCTTAGGTATTCAAAATCAGTAATAACAAGTAAATAAATTATTTGGTTAGAATATTTTAGAGTATTCCATTTGGAAGTACTGGGAAGCTATAGTTGCCTCTGCCTTGGTACAAGAGTAAGTCTTTGGTTTCGTGCCATGTCAGTAGGAAAGTCCAGCTGCAGCTGCTGAAATACAAAGTGGGCCAAACTCTAATCATGGGAGTTAGTTTACCAGAATATAAAACTAAGCTTAAGTTTAGCAGTGAAGATTTAAGGAATAAAGCATGAATTTCAGGCGTAGTGCATGGGAAGAGGTGACAGAGTGAGTGGAAGCAATGCCACCACATGCTAAGGGACAGCGAATGCAGGGCCACATTCAGTTTCTGAACACTTGCGCGTCCTGGTGATAACACTGCTGTGCTGGCAACAACTTCCACAAGGCCCTGTGGCTCCTCGGGGCAGGTGCACTGCCCTGCCCTCACAATAAGTATCTTCCACGCAGGTTACCGGCTCCATGCTGGTGCAGATTGCTGCTGACACAGTCCTAGCAGCACAGAAGCTGCCAGCACAGCGAGCACGGCCCCTGAGGCAGCAGCGGCAGAGAAGCCTTCCCTGGCCACAGCTACCACCCATGGGGAGGCACACCCAAACCTGCCTGGGTGAGAGACTCCCCCGTGGGCTACTCCATGAGGGTGGCCCCGCACTGACCCCAGGCACTCGGGATCCATTGTGGCACACGACCAAAGCCGTGCAAAGGAGTGAAGGGGTCACCTCGGGCCCTTTGGGACACGAAGCCTCGTGCCCATTTTGCCCCCTCGCTGCATCCCAGCGTTGCGGTTGCCGCGCTCAGGAAACCAGGTCTGGGAGCTGTAACACTAAACTTGTGTGTGGGGCGCCTTCGGGTAAGCCACAGAGGAGCTTACAACAAACGCCTTCGCCCCCCGTTAAGGCTGCCACGGCCACCCGGCTCGGCCCTTCCCCACAGCAGCTCCGGCAAGGCGGGAGCTGCGGGACAGCACCGCCCCGGGCCGGCGGCCCCGCGCAGGCGCGGTGCGGGCAGGGCGCGTCCCGCCGCCGCTGCTGGGCCGGGCCGGGCAGGGCGGCAGCGGCCCCGCTGCCAACGCGCAGCAGCGCGGGCAAGGCGTCGGGAATGGCTCCGGCAGCGACCGGCGGGATCCCGCCAACTACGCCATCGCTGGGACTGATGGCTGACGGGCTGGGCAACAGCTCCGCTCCTGGTGGGTCGCTGCGGCCTCGGTCCTTCGCCGCGGTGGGACGCTTCGCCGCGACCCCCTCTTTCCCCGGCGGCGGCCCTTGTACCGCTGCGCGGGCTGAACTCGCTGGGCAGTACGGCCTCACTCGCCGCTCGGATGTCTAGGCTGACCCCGCTGCTTCTGCCGGGACCCGACGCGGTTTCTTGGTGGTCCCCGGGTTTCGCGTCCCTGGGGGGAACGAGGGAGGAGAGCGGCAAGGCAGGGGCGCGTCCCTCTCTGCCCTAGCCCGGGGCAGCGGGCTGGGAGGAGGTCGAGGCTCCGCGGCGGCAGCGGCTGAAGTTTCTCCCGCCTGTCAGCGGAGCGCGGCGGGGGCGCTCGGGGCGGGCGCTGCGGGGTCCCGCTCGGGCGGGCTGCGAGTGCCCTCAGCGATCGCACGGTGCTTACTGTCTCGACAGCCTGGCCTGATGGCCAGGGGGTTATGGCCAGGAGTGGTGAGGGGGGGAAAAAAAATAACCAAAAGTTATAATGAGTTGTACGAGCTCGACTCTGACAGCTTCTCCGATTCACTTCAGCTGGGATCGGATGGCTCTTAAGATAGAAGTGCATTAAAGAATTTTATCCTCACTTGTGAGGTTAAGCTTGGCTTAGTGTTTAGGTTTTGGAAATGAAGAGTTGACTGTAACCCTTGAGAACTCTGAAGAGCCCTTGCACACATACCATCACCAGAGGAAGTTAGTTTAAAATGACATTTTCTTTGTTTATGTCTAACCACAACTGTTATGCTACAAATAATCTCAAAATGAAACCGAATTTGTTACCGGTGTAGTCTGAAGTGGGGGTTTTTTTTGTTTGGTTTTTTTTGTTTGTTTTTTTGTTTGTTTTTTGTGCACTGTTTGTGATGATCAAACACTTGTATTAAAAATTGATGCTCATTTCTACTTTCAGCTTGATCAGCTGTATTACCTTCGGGTGGCATGACATAAGTAAGAGTGTACCAGCTTGTTTGAGAGTAAACTTTCAACTCAGTGGAAACAGTTAGGATGGTCATACTTACTAGCAAAGAATAGAAGTGTTCCTTGTCTTTCTTGCGTTCCTTTTGTATATTTGTATATTATTGGTGCAGTCAAGCTTGATCAGAAGGGTTTGAAATACCTGCTAACTGCTGTTTATTTTCTGAAAGCAAGAGGAATGGAAGGCTTGTCATCCAGTGCACCTTGAGTTTCAGATTTATGTTGCCTGGTAGCTGCTGTCTGAGGACCTGAGGTTTTCTATGGAAATTATGAGGAGGAGAGAAATGTTTTTCTTGATCATGACCATATATATATATATATATATATTTTTTTTTTTTTTTTTTTTTTTTTTTCCCCCAGATAAAAACCAGTTTGCTCTTTGGCCGTTACTTCAGGGAATTGCTGCACGTTTATACATGCTGCAATTACTATACAGTTTACCTGCTAGTGGTATCTTGAAGCGGCTGTAAACAGATGTTTTAGTAAATGAAAGTATGTGTGTATGTAGGTTTATACTGACTTTTTACAAATGTTTATACTCAGGATTGCTTTATTGAACTTGAAGGTGGATGGAGAACTCTTGGTATTCTATGTACATTTGTAGGATTTAATAACTACAGCAGCAATTTAGCTGTATATCTAGCTAAAGAGGATTGTTCTTGTGCAGGCTAAAAATTTGCAAATCTTGCAAGAGTTGCAAAAAGCTATGAAAGAATTTTCTTCTCAGAGTTTTACAAATGCTTTCTGTCAATGTATTACTGTATCTCAAGATCACAGAATACCTCTTCACATAGGAGATACTTTGGTTTGGGTTAAAATTGATTTTTGACTTCTGTAAACTAGTAAGGATTGTTGTTAGCATGCATGAATTCATTGATACAGTGTGCTTGATGGCATTGATTTAGTGCTGCTCACTAGGTGCTGATTGTGCTTGTGAATTTAACCAATGATATGCAATAGTACTAAATAGCTCGTGTCCAGGGAGAATTTTATTTCATTGCTTTTTAACAGCCATACTGGTGAAGCGAGCTTTATTAACTGTACTGTAGCTGTTTGCAGAGTGTGTTATATTTGAAAACTGAAGTTTGAGGAACAGTTTTCCAACAGAAATGCAAATGTAAAGCGCCTGGTCTGTGTATTTTTGCTGTAGGAGCTGTATGCTGCTCAAGTAGTGACCAAAGCAATTACACCATAAGCACTGCAATTTAGTACTGGTAAACAGTGAACCATAAGCTTTTTGTCTCTGTATGTGTTAATGCAGCATTATCAATCACATACTGTGTAGCACAAAGAACCAGCTAAATCTTACTTCCCTTTATATTTAAATTCTTCCCTTTCTCAACAGGACAAAACTGCTCTATATACTTTCCCCCCCCCCCCCCCCCCATAGAATTCTAAATAATGTCAGATGCCTTCATGATGTGGTGACTGATGATTGACTAGGTTTGGTCTTCCATGTTGGTTCTTAACAAGCTCTCTCTGGCTGTGAGGGAATTGCAAGGCTTATTGCAATTATTTCAGTGCTCAAAATCGTTGAAATATGCATCGCTTTATATGCATTATACAGTAATAATTTTAGCTATATTTTTTTTTCTGTGAGTAGGACCTACCCTACATAGTAGGTACCTCTTTTCTGAATCCCCACCCTACCCTCAGGCTTTCAGAGAAGCCAGTCTAAAACTTTCTGCAGACAATTTACTGAATGTGTTGGTAGGATGTGTAATTCAGAAGAAATTTTCATTAGTAAAGAACTTGTCAGGGTGGAGACTTACCTCTCAGTGTAGAAAGCTCTCTTTCCAGACCACCTACAAAATTTGCCTACAGTCAAAATTTTTGTAGTGACTTCAGTGAGCCAGAGATTTTGTCTGTAATGTAAGAACTCGTAGCAGGCTCTGGCCTGAGTTACTCTGAAAAGCTCTGTTTTATGGTTTTATGGTGAGCACAATGTTGGGTACCATGGATGCTGGTCGGTGTCTCATGTCATGCCTGAGACTTGCTGCCTGGTTCGTACTGTTGGTGTTCACTGAGTAGGTGCATTTAGAATGAGCTTTAAGGAAACTTGGCTGATCCTTCTGCTCACTTTCTTGAGATTCTGCTTTTGACAAATCTGATGAAGGCTTTGAAGTCTGCTCTTAACAAAAATTCTTAATCAGCCCTGCTTAACCTCTAAGGCAGTTGGCAGTGTGTTATTAGTTGTCAGTATGTTCCTTCATCATGTGGCTTCCTTTTTGTCATCTCACTTCCTGCTTATTTCACTTCTGGTTGTAGGTTCTGATTACTACAAGGAAGCTAGAAGTTAAGCGGAATTCACAAATGTGTTGAATGTTCTTCTTCGATGATAGGTGGCTTTCCTTTGTTACTCACTTTAAGCATATTCCCTGAAGTACAATTTCCTTGAACAATAGACAAAGCAAGTAGTAGGGAATAGGTTTTCTTCACTTGAGAGTTTTTTTCTCTAGAAAAGAAACCTTTTTTTAACCTCTTCTTTACTGACTTTTCTAGTTTGTCTACTCTCTACTGTATCTACCACCTGACTAGTAAGGCAGAGAATCCCTAACGTTCCCTCGTTATTTTTTGTGTGTGTGTGTTTTGGGCAGTGGTATATTTTGTCTTGTGATTGAAATTGCTAGTAATTTCATCTGCTTAGTTTTGCAAAAGCAGTTTGACTGTAGTGTCCAGAATAGATAAATACTATTTGAATCAGATAACTTGTAAAAAGTGTATTTATTTTGAAGTTGCATTAAACTCTTCTCTTTAAGTTTACTATCGGTAAAGTAGTTAAAGACATGTATTACCATCAGGGTAATACATGATTACCATCAGAGCAAATGATTTACCGAAATTATTTCCCTGCTAAGCACCTGAATTAAGAATCTAAAAAAATTAAATGTGACTTGATAATAGAAACCTCTACTGCAGCTCTAATAGAATGTTGTATCTCTGAGTAAGCTGAAGGTACTGAATGAAACTATACAACTGATTTAGAACTTCTTTTCTTTTAAGGAAATATCCACCACTTCTGAAATGCTAGGAGGTACAAGCTGGCATTGAATTAACTTCACTAAAACTCAACTTTAAGAGTGAAGTTACTTTCTTAAATTCTTGAGATTGAGGTATTTAGTGTGTATTTAGGAAATTTAGCTAATAAACTAGGAGTTTTTAATTTTATGCCTGAATTTAAAAGGATCTAATTTAACATGAAAGAAATTTTACGCTAAATGATACTTAAAATGAATGCTGTAAATGAAGGAGCACATCCAGATGACGCAATCTGATCTAGTGTGTCCTAGCCAGTGGTGGCAGGGTTTGGATTACATTGTCCTTAAAGTCCTTTCCAAATCATTCCATGATCCATCCACCTTTGATATCTGTCCTGGAGGTAGGAAGTGTTGTTAGTGTTTAATGTAGTTCAAAATACACTTCCTGTAGAGCCAGGAGAGGATGACTACATGCCATCATCAAGTATCTTTTCCTTGCAGAAGGAGCTGGGTTCACAGGCTGCCTGACCATTTCTCCCTGTGGCATTGCCACAGAAAGCTTAAGCAATGCTTTTAGCAGCTGTCTGTAGGTCTGTGTGGTGAATTGATCCACAGGTGATCCAGGTACAAAAGAAAGGAAAAGACAAAGCACCAGAAAAGCCCCAAAAAGAACCAACACCCCCCACCCCACCATGCAAACGATATTCTCTTTAATTATTTTGAACCCTAAGTGATGGCCCTTTTTTCTGCAGATGGGTAGGCTGGCCCATTAATGGTGAGGAGGGGGAGAAATGCCTAAGCTGATATTGCTACTGAGGCATCTTTTTTAGCTGTGCTTAGCTGAGATATTTGAGCAGATCATGTGCCATACCATAATATTTCATTTGTGTTGTACTTAAATAGGTTGTGTGTGATCATATTTAGTTTGTTTAAATATTAATTAACATTAAGGCCAACAATAGTTTGTTTCTGTATACTGTGAGATTGTTATCTATGTTTCATTTTCATTCCTAAAAGCAGGGAATATGATCCTGTAACTCCTTAAACTTAATGGACAAGAAGATAATGAATATATATGTACCTATTTTTAGCAGGTAGATTGCTCAAATAACCAAATTCATAACATGTAAACAAACCTTTTTAAAAGGCATGCCATAAAAGGTAAATGGCATGGGGATAATGGGCAAAATCCAGAGTAACTAAATTGGATTTTTTACCACTAGAGCAGAGAGAAGATCACATTTTTGTTTATGGGCCATTTTCTCTAAATTAAACAATACAAAAACAAGTGTGTGCTTGAAGTAATTAGATGGGTGTAGATTCTACTTAGATTTAGTATAGGAGATTTAGAAAAACAGTGCATTATTTTAATGCTGAGTTGTATATTGCTAATATAATAACTAAACTGTTTTGATCTTGGTTATTAAAAGTGACTCAGATCAAGGATCTGAGTAATACTATTGGCGAGATAGGATTAAGATTAAATATTTCTAGAAATTTCTCATGTGCTTTATGAAAAGTTTGTCTATGCCATGTAAAAATTGCAATTGAATGAAGCATGAAATATTTTTCCACTTATCTGCTAACTTTTTTCCTCTTATATTCTGTTTCCTGAAGGTGCTGTAATTTGTCTTGAGCAATTGCTGAGGTGGAAGAACACTACCATTGTATCTGAGTAACAGTGACTAAAACCAAAAGACTTGTCTGAGGTTGACTATCTTTATATTTTACTTCTTAGGTAAGGATGAAGTAAGGGCAGACAACATTCAACTTCAGTACTTGGCCTATATTATTTTTTAAGCAAATGAGTACATGGGATCTGAATTAGAAGCATGAGGGCAATTTATTATTTCCAGCTTAAGCATCACTAAGTGTGCTAAATGTCGCTTCTAAATAATTTCATTTAGATCACATCTTCAAGTAAGTTTCATATGTAGACTGGTATACAATGACTGGTATATAAAAATGCCAGGACAGCAGAGCACTGGAAGAAATCAGTTCTTTTATGAATTGCCTCAAGTCAAGGAAGATTGCTATGGCCTGATTAAAACTATTAAGAAGCACCATCATGCATCACGAGACTGAGGTGAACTGTCAGCAGTCCGATAGAGGCGTAATGTGCCTCTGGGGAAAGGGAATGGGGAATGCACAGTGAATGATGGAGCTGTGACTTGGCACATTAAATGGATTGCCTGTTTAGGTCCTCAGGGCTTGGCTTTGCATTATGGCATAATTGCTGAGGGTTTTGAGGGCAGACTGTGTTGGGTGTTTGATAATGAAAGCTGAGTGCTTTGCTCTGCTTGTAAGGTTACACAGCACCAAGTACTTGATTCAGCTAAGTTCATTTCTTCTAGGATATTTTTGCTTTGCTTTTGGTGAATTTTTGTGTCTGAACAAAAAATGAATGGCATCGAGCAGTTTCTGGACTTTGTGTAAATAACTTGTTTTTATAGAAATGTTATTGATAAAATGTTTTTCTAGTAATGTTTGTTACATGCTGAATTTTTAGGTATCTAATTATAAACAAAGAAAAGTCACATAGGCCTATGTAAATAATCTGGTATGTTGAAGTATCCATGTTAATTTAATGAATTTTTTAAAGGAAGAAAATACTTCTAAGTATGTTTTTCTTCATAGTTCAAAACCTCTGTAAACCTTAACCCCATTAATAGACTAATCTATGTTACCAAGTATTCAGTTGATAAATTATAATTTTTTCAACATTCTTCTGTCAGTAAAAAAAGTGCTGGTATGGGCACAGTTTTCCTTTTGGAGGAAGGATAGGCACAGTTTTCTCTTTTGGAGGGTGGTGATGGTGTTAAATTGTATCTGTGTTTTCAACTGTATCAAGCTGACAGGGTTTCAAGTTGATGATTTAAAAATAATTATGTTGGACATTATATTTTCTTTTAATAGAATCATAGAATGCTGAGGGTTGGAGGGGACCTTAAAGATCATTCAGTCCCAACCCTCCTTGAACCTCCCACTAGACCAGGTTGCTCATAGCCTTATCCAACCTGGCCTTGAATACTGCCCTCACATTTAAAAATCTTCTGCACATCATTAATGCTACTGCCCTTTTTTTTTTTTTTTTTTTAACATACTCTGAGACTGTGGCTCCATGTTAGTACAATTACTCTGGGATGTTTGTACTAGATGTACTTGTCTATCCTTGCTCATTTTTTTTTCCCCACTTCAGCATACTCAGTCCATGGATTGTCCTAACAGGGGAGTTTGCCAAACCTCAGGTTATACTGATTCAGTTAAATGATTGCTTAAAAACTAAAGATTTTTTGTGGCCTTGTTTCTTGAAACCTGGTTATCTCAGTAATCCAGTTTAAAACTGTTTTTAGGGTTGCAGTATGTCAGGAGCACAGTGAGTGGGGTTGCAGATAACTGAATGGGAAGGGACCTCTGACAACCACTTTGTATTTGGAGGAATTGCAGTGAACCATGACATGGAAAGCCAGAGGCATGGACCTCTAGCCGTGTTATAAAGCCCCCTTTCTCTCTATGTTTGGTGGGAATTTCCTGCCATGGTTATGGAGAAAATAGATACTTGCTTGGGCAATCCATGGCACTCTTGCCACAAAGAGAGGCAGAAAACCCAAAAAGTTGAGTTGGATAAATTTTATGACCCTTCA
Organism: Serinus canaria; assembly: GCF_022539315.1. NCBI lineage: Eukaryota > Metazoa > Chordata > Aves > Passeriformes > Fringillidae > Serinus > Serinus canaria. The sequence goes on from NC_066317.1 coordinate 49,353,776, forward strand.
CAAAATAGCAAGTGGATGCTGATAGAAGGGAGGTGTTTCCCGTTCATTTATAAAATCAATACAGTGCAACAAAATCTAAAGTATCTGCCTGTTGTTGTCTTAGATTTGAACATGAAAGGTGCTTATTTATTAACACCCTTAAGAGCTTGTGTTGTATATTGTTTCAGTTGTATTTCCTAGATTCTGAGGTGGTGTTGTCATCCAATTAATACTTCTCTGGTGTGATGGCTTTTCTCCTGCCTCAAAAGTAAATGAAACTACTTTAGTTGATTAACTGGGGTACTTTGTGGCTTTTGCTACCTGATGAGTTAGAAAAAAAGTTATATTTTGGTGTATTAAAGCATGAATTATAAATTCTTAGAATGCAAGTAAACTGCATGTAAGATCAGCCTTCTCAGTTACATGATTGTATCCCTTACCCTTTCCTGTCTTTTGTTTCCTTGCAGTATAAAACAACTACAACCTTAAAGTGTTCAATTGTAGATATTTTTCAGTTTTCCTACTCAGGCTAGAGTAGGAAAACTGAAAAGTAGTTGGAGCTTCTGAAAGCTACATGCTGTAAATTCTGCACACAGTCATCTGTAGGATTGCTGCCATCTTAAAAGTGAATAGCTTTCTCTTTTGATTTTGGGAACAAACTAGACCATTTGCTTTTGTCCATAGCAACTATCCTGAGATTCTGCTTTAACATTTAGTTTTGAGGTCTGTTCAGTAATTTGTTAGCATTTCTTTCCATTTTTCTGCATTTCTTCTATTTCCTAGAAAATTATTTTAGCAAAATGCTTAATACATTTTTTTTATGTTGCTAATTGGGGTTTATCAGTTGTTTTTTTAAGTCATTTCCACTGTTTTCACTTTGAGCAAGTTTTGTGCATTGCATACTACCCAACTGACAATTTGAGCCTGTTCTGAAAAATTCAGAAATATTTTAAAATAAAAGGTTTACTGTTTCTAGAGGAATGAAGAAAACAAGGGTAAATACCAAACCTCTCTTTTCTGTCTATCACCTTACTGGTGTTTCTCAAATGCAACGCAGTTATGCAGTCGGTGCAGGAGATGTTTGTGGAATAATGCTCTTTCCGCAAAATTTTGGAGGCTTCAATTATTTTCTTTTTGTTGTTGATTTTGTTTTTGAAAGGAAAGGATTATTATACTAGACATTTGTGTTGTGAAAATGTTGCTGTCACGTAAAAGGTTTTCTGCTGACTCTTCTATTCTTCAGCAAGTTTGATGAATGGAACAATTGTGAATTTCCTTGTCCATTTCAATACAAGTAGATGGGAAATATCTTGAAATTGATGAATAAAAAGTGAACACTTTCTGGTTGTCATTATTTCCTACTCAAAAAAAATTGTTTACTGCTGGAGTGGTGGAGAAGAATAGAAGGTAGAAATGCATGTTCGGGATAGTATATGTAAGTCTTTATTATATGGGGTGGGGAATGTGTATAAGCTCTAAGAGTTTGCAAAGGTTTTGAGTATGCAGCATGTAATTTTGGATTTACTGAACTGTTGAGTTTTTTGCGTATATTGGACCTAAAAGTGTGTTAATATTGAAGAGATTGTCCAGAGATGTGGAATGTTCATCATCTGGATGGAGCTTATGTGCAAAACCTGATCTAATCAGTGCTGCTTTTAGCAGCACTTGGATGGATGAATTTCAAGTGTCCCTTCTAATGTAATTATTCTATACTTTTGATAGGTCAGAATCCCAGGTTTTAACATGGAGTTTACATCTTTGAAATTCAGAACTTAAATGAAACAAAAAAGCTTAATTATGGATATAGTGTGTGAGAATGCTTCAACTTAAATTCTTTGCAAGCAAAAAGAATTCTTTCATGCCCGGTTTCAAGTTTAAATACAAAATGATTTCCAGATCTCAGACAAACAAAGAATGAGCCCACCTTATTCTGATGAGTCCACTGTCAAAGGAAAAATAAAAACCAAGGCTATTTCTTTCACACCTGATAATTTTTCAATGCAAGGGTCAATATTAAATCCTGCATTTACTCTCATATTAGGGAAGGATCCACATTTTGTTGGTAATTTTGCATGAACTTCAGACTGGAGGAACAGTATAGCATTTTCCTTGCTGATGTGAACAAGGAGCAATGGTAGTGTTATTCTGTAAAATATGTGAGCCCTTTATTTGAGATTACAAGCCTGTCAGGCTACAGTATGGTTGGTTCTTCACTGTTGTATTGAAGAAATATCACACAGGTTTTTTGGGTGTTAGATGTTGTAATTGTTTGGTGAAGATGGAATATTTGCTGTTTCTGGAGTAAGTTATCAACCAGTAGAGTATGTGTTTTCCTCTTCACTGCAGAAGGTACTGTGGGGATTTTGTCATGCTTGTAATTTTCTGAATTCTTTCAAGCGATTTATGGTGTATAGTGATACATTTGTTTATTGATTTACATAGAGTTTCCGTCGGTTTTGTCAAGCCATGGCTTACAGACAACTACTTTGACAACTAAAATGGATGGCAATGATGGCAAGGCTGAACACCTAGAGTATATTGCCTTTGCTTTGGTTCCTGTTTTCTTCATCATGGGTCTCTTGGGGATCCTTATCTGCCATATCCTTAAGAAAAAAGGATACCGTTGTACAACAGAAGCTGAAGAACTAGAAGAAGAAAAAATTGATGAAAAAATAGGTAATCAAATCTAATAAACAAATTCCTATTTCTGTACATTGCAACTACAATGAAATAATTTATTGTGAGACTTCTGTAATTTCTGTGTCTATATTTGACATCAAAGCAGTATTAAGAATAATATTTTTGTTATTACATGTCACTTGGGGTTTGATCTCTGCCAGTCAAATCCAGGCGTGTTCTGCCATTTCCCATGCGAGTCTGCTAACATTAAGTAAGATCTTACAGAGGGATCAAAGTACCCCTGTATTTGTTTGCAACTCCACAGATGGAGTTACCATATAATTTTTCTGCATTTTACATGCTGTTAACAACAAAGTATTGTTGTACATAGTGCTAGCTGAGAAGTGGCAAAAAGCTTCCATTTAAAGCCTAAAATCTTAGTTTTATGTTTTGCAATCTTAATTTGTTCCTGTTGTACTGTCACTCACTTCTCCCCTCTCTTTATAAAACCAAGCCTTTGGACTGAATATCTTTATTCTGTTTTATATAATGCTACTTACGATTTTTCCTTGAAGCTGCCTTTGTTTTTATCCTATCATTTGTTCATTTGTGCCCTTATTTTTATTTTTCCTTATTCCCATCTATTCTTACTTGGGGGAAAAAAGTGTGTTACTAGGTGGGAAGGGCTATAACATGGTATAGCATTTGTAAAATGTAAGTAAGAACAAAAGTCACTTGTAAATACTCCTCTTCCTTTCTCCTGATGAATTTCTTTCAGTAGGTTCATAATGAGTGCAAATTACAGTGGCTCTGTGGTAAGGGTAGACCCATGCGGTGCAGTAATGATGTGTCAGTGTGTTCTTAAGCATTAACTGCCTGGGGCAGCTGTGCAGTGAGTGCAGCTGTCTAATCTGTTAGTTCCACTGAGTGGAACAGGGGAGTGGCAATGAAACAGGGACATCCCCTAGTCTCAGTGGCAGGAAGGAGCTGCCTCTAAGTTACATTGCAAAGTTGCAGGTATTAAGATGATGGATGGGTACAGAGGTGGGGAAGACTCTAATTTACTATGTAAGAGAAGAATTTAGGAGTCTAGCCTATCAAACTTGCCTCAACCCCATTTTTTTAAATAAAGCATTATAACAATTATTAAGGAAGGGCACAGTTTTGCCTCTTCATTGTTTTAGTTCCCCAATTGATCTTCCTCAGTCTTTGCAAATTATTCTAGGGGAGATTTTAGTATTGTTAATGGGTACATTTTGTAACAAAAGTTTTCAGTTGTTTTTTTTTAACTGATCAGTTGTTATGTCCTTAAAGGTGTGGTGAAAATCTTAAATTGACTCTCCCTCATAATAAAAGCCGATAGTACCTGTTTCAGAATAGTGATTTGAGACAGTTAAACATTTTGTTTTGGTCCGTTTTTTTGGTTTTTTTCCCCTCCCTGTTGTTAGGATTAGAAATGCTGCTCTCTTATTTGTCTCCTCCTTACTAGCTAGAGAAGGAATTTTGAAGTATGTTTGTGAAAATACTGAGCTTAATTAGTTCTCAGCTGAATTTGTTTGGGCTAATGTAGAGATGATAAACTTGTGTTCATAGTACTTACTGAATAAGGACGATAAAGTCTTACCGAAGCTTTGCCTCCATGGTGACAAAAAAATATTACCTCTTTTTTGAAATGTAGTTTCTTTTGGTTTGTGTTCAGTTTTGGTTGTGGCTTTCTTACCATTATTTATTTTTAAAATAGTTCAGTTCTTGATTCATAAGGCCAAGATACTGACAACATATTTATTTCTTTGCACAGAAATGAATGAAACTATACATGAGAATAGTGACACTGTGGGACAAATTGTTAACTACATCATGAAAAATGAAGGTACAGTATTGAAGTTACTGCCATTGAAATTAGCAGCCCTTGTGGTGGTGTTCTATAACAAATAATGTTTTTTTGGATAGTCCGATATATGGTATGTTCACGTGCTCTCATTTAATAACCAGTTTGTTCATTCTTAGCTCTTTGAAATTGTCTTTACAAGGCAGTAACGTCAAGTTTCTTGCTTACTTTAAAGTTTGTTTTGTATGGTAAATTCAGGTCATGCATTTCCAGATATTTTAACTGTTCAGGTATTTGGGTCTTTTTAGTTTAGCCTTTTGCTTTGTTTGTGAAGTAAAAGTGCAGTGTTGCTTTCTTAGTGGCAGTGTTTAAAGCCTGTGGAAACTTTTATGTTTTGGCTAGATTTAACTTCTTGTCCTGAAGTGATTCTTGCAGCTCTTGTCTGATGAGAATCTTGTGCATAACTGAGACAGTTGGGTATATAGCACTAATGTTGAATTCTGTATGTGTTATCTGCATGTGTCTGCAAAGTAAAGGATAAAGAGCAAGATGTGACTGAGAAAACAAAATCATAGTTAAGCACCCCGTGGCATGCTTGGGTAGTTCAGAATGTATTTGCCCAATAGAATAAATGTTTAGGAGACTGGATGTTTTTATAGCTCAGTAGCCGTCGGCTTTTTGATTTTACATTTGTATAAATCAGAGTTCTGACCATTGAACTTGCTTTGAGTTACCTCTGAATGAAGACTAGTCTTCTGGAAAAGCGATGGTTTTGAGTTTGCATGTGGGGATTTCTGGGTTTTGTTGTTTGGGGATTTTTTTCTGTTGTTCAGGGTGTTTTTAGACTATTAGTGCTTTGAGCTTGTGCATTTTTCCGTGAGATTGGGATTACGTAATTCATGTGTTTTGATAGGAAGTGAGCAATTGATAGTTCTTGGCTGATAATGAATTTGCATTTTGTAGGGCTCACTTAAACTGATGATTTTAATCTGAAGTTGGGTTAAACGTGTGATGTGATTCAGAGATCTTGTTCAAGAGTTTTGTGTAGATGGCTGCGTTTCATGGCTTGCATTGGGATGGAGCTTTGAGTGCAATATGAACTGCAGTTTTAGTAGTTCATGTTAAGGTTAACCATAGAATTATATTAACTTTTTTTTCTGCAGTTTTCTTTTGTGCTTTTTTGGAGATACATAATGCAGTCATCTTTCTTTTAAATGAAACTTCTTTGAGGAACTTTAGTTTTAGTTTTGGTTTTTTTCAAAAGTTAGAACCGTTCACTTTTCAAGAGTTCTGTTTATTCTCATTGCAGCAAATGCTGATGTGTTAAAGGCCATGGTAGCAGATAGCAGTGTCTTTGAACCTGAAAGGTAATTACTCCTCATTTTAATGCATGTTTCTTGAGGCAACTAAAAGCATATGCTTTCAAAGGACTTTGTTTCCTGAGCTCTTCTAAGACTACATCGCTTGCTTGAGTTACCAGCTAAGAGGATAATACTTTGATTTTCCATTATGTCTGAGTCCTTAAATTTTAACATATACCCTGGGTTAGTGACTGGCTCTTCTGGTTATGTGTTCTAGGTGCATGATACAGTTTTTCTGCATTTTGGTCTAAAATTTACAGATGCTGCAAATACTGGTTTACTTTGGGGTGAAGTTATGTACAAGGTGGCTTAGTCCAAAGCTGCTGTGGCTTCAAAGAACAGAACAGCCCTAATTTCATTTGTATGGGTGCTAACTTAAAAGAGGCATATTTTGCTGTGTCTTCTTTTGGTTTACCTTTTTCTTTATAATTGTAGCATTAGACATTGGTTGACCTGCCTCTTAGGATTTTTCACTGCACACCTGTTCAGATAATTATGGAGAGAAAGCATCTCTGCCTTAGATGCATTGTATGTGTAAAAAAACTTGTAGATGCATCATATGTGTAAAAGTGCTTATATTTGTACATGAGTACTTTTACCTCCATCTAGACTCTCAATACTCTTCGTATATAACCCTGTGTTCATATTCAAGGCAAAGGAGATGAAAGTTCAAGTATTATTTTGTCACCTATATAAGAAGTAGGAGAATATAGAAAGAGTTGAGTATAGAACCATTAAACACCTGTTCTAGTGAGAGGCTTGGTTATTGAAAAGATCCCTGAATTTCCAACGGGATTTCTTCTCAAGTATAGATATTTTTAAATGTCTGTGGTTCTGTAGAGATATTTATTTGAATTTTTTGCATAGGCATGTGTAATGTTATCTTGGGCATTTTAGACTATAGTTTCAGTGGTGAATTAAAATATGAAGAGTGAGGAGGAGAGAAAATGATTGCTCTTTCAGAATCTGACAAATACTCCTGAAGCTTTTGTAATCAAGTAGAAATCCTCTGTATTTCTTTGCAAGTTCAGTGCACTATGAAACTTCCTAATTATAGAAATAGTTATGGCTGAGTAAAATCTACACTTCTCTCACTGGAAGCCATTAGTTCTGTCTTTGCTTCAGGTATTGAACTGCTTTTATTTTCCTTAATAGCATTTTCTTATTTATATGGAGACCATGAAATACTTCTTGCCAATATTTTTATTTTGAAAATGAGCATCCAAGTAACTCCCAGTCTTCTCTGGCATGTTTTACTTCTTTAATTTGTTCTTTCTGTTCTCCTTTGGAGTCTCTGCAGTTTGTTTGTATTTCTTGAAATAACATTTCTAAACCTGCATGGTAGGATCAGATCTGGCACAATTAATGCTGAGTATTGTAAATTTAGGTTCTCTGGTTATACTTCTGTTATTTTCACTGTTTTGTCCTTTTTAAGCAAGAACATTGTTAATGATTCATGTTCAGCTCATGATCTTCTTTTTCTGAAGAATGGTCATCTGTCCTGTTGCTTTTTAGTCTAGGTTTGGGTAAGGCTTTCTGCTAAAACAGTGAGAACTTGTGTTGTCCTTACTGCAATACATCCAGTATTTTTAGTAAGATTTGTGTATGTGTGAATGTCTTTCATATATGTGTTCTCTTCTCATCATTCTAATTTCTTATCTTGACCTCTGCAGTTGCTATGGGTTACCCAAAGTCTATGGTTACTTCAGCTAGTCTTCTATTCTGTTACCCAGTGAACTATTTAAAGCACTGAATATAACCAGGACCAAAAGAAACCACATTTAGTATGACTTTGCAGTTTCACAGCAACTACAGATATATTACTTTCTGGATGTGTTTTTAATTTTTTTTTTCAAGGTGCTGCCTTACTGTACAGTTATTTCACCTTTCATGAGCTCTGGGCTGCTGTGTTACAAGACAGTGTTAAAACTGATGATGAAGTCCAAAAAAAGTAAAACTGGTTTCTATCTCTGCTGTTTGTTTTTCTGTTTTTGAGGAAAATCAGATTGATTTGATTAGTTAATCTCAAATGCCTTTTGGAGGTTGTACTGCTTTTTCTTTCTAGGTACTTAAAGGTTTTTTTTTTCCCCTTGAAACTGAATGATGTTTCCTCTTGTCATTGAGGTACACATTTTAGTTTTGCCTCTTTTCAATATTGTGGTTCTGTGCTCTTCTTCTTGGAGTTCCTTGAGATCCTGTAACAATTCTGAAATACTTTCTATAGTTTTCCAAGGCAGTTTTTTTTGTGAGTGTAATCAGCTTATTAAATGTCTTCATCAATATAAGTTTGTGTAACCTAATCTCTTCTATTTAGGCTGATTTTTTTCCCTCTTAATTTTCTTGTCTTTTGTATTAATTACCTTAATCTCATGACTGCAGCTGAATTAGTTTGTGAAAGTGATTCTTTATACTATTGGAGGGAACAGTAAGCTGGACATACAAATAAATATTTCCTGTAAAAACTGGCTATTCACTAGACATAGCTGATGGATGGGTTTCATCCTTTTAGTTGGATTTCATCCTTTTAGTAAACAATAAATTTTCTTTATTTTTTTCCCTACAGCCCATTATCTCCTACCTCTCCTGAGAGTCCAATGAGTCCAGGGACTCCTTTGTCACCAGGTGTTGTTCCATTCAGACACAACTGCAAAGCCCATCACTTCCATACTGTTGGAGGAGTGGTGGAAAAGGATGTTTGTACTCGCTGTAGTCACAAACGATGGCACCTAATAAAGCCAGCTCAAAAATCTAAAGAGAACAGAAGAAGTCGCATTGGAGAAGTTACAGTCCTTTCTGTGGGAAGGTAAGGCTTGGGTCATTTTGTTGTATACTTCTCTTAGGATGCTACAGTGGCCAGTGTTGGATCAGATATCCACTGACTCTGCTCTGTTCATAAGATCGGTGATTTTGTTTTTTTAAACCCCGTTACTATTAGACTGAAGTTATTTCTGGAAGAAGTAAATGTGGTGGTTTTTTTTTTTTTTTTTTTTTTTTTTTTTGGCAAGAGCTATATAAAAAGATGGAGATTTACTGTGGGTGTAAATTTAAGGCTCTTGCTCATTTGATACAGGCTAAAAAGAAACAAGAATTACACGCTAATAAATTTCTCTGTTTCTGAATTTGGTATTTGTCAAGTAAGTGTGAGGCTATAGAAACCACTTCATTCTATTTGTTAATTTTAATTCCTATCTTATATTGTAGTTGTCTTTGAAAATTACTATTCTAAGAAGCGATATGCAATCTGTGGATTGTGCTTCAAAACACAGTTCCCTGAGAAAGTGTGATTCAGCAGTAGTGAGTACGAGAAAGACCTGTAGGTGATAGGAAGGAAGATGCTCTGAAGTGAAGCAGTGTCCATGTAGATGTCTGCTCTGTCATTTTGTTCTGGGGACCTGGAAATTTCATTCTTCATCTATGGGGGAATACAAGTGCAGTTTCTTTTGCTCCCCTCAGATTTCGAGTCACAAAAGTGGATCACAAATCAAACTCCAAAGAGCGGAAGAGCCTGATGTCCGTTACTGGCGTGGAGAGCGTCAATGGGGAGATGCCTGCGAAACAGGACGTGAGCGAAGCACCCGCCACGCCTGCCAAACAGGACATGCAAGAGAGGAGAAGCTCACAGTAAAGGCAGGTGTCAAACATTGGAACATTTGGAGCTCATACTGAAGGTGTTATGTTGTGAAATACGTGAGGGTAATCAGTACAGCTGAAAATGCGTCAGTTCTGTGTGAAAACTCATCTTTCAGTTTCAAAATTCTCTACACAAGTCTGCAAAAATTACATGTGGTCACTCAGTTAATGATAAGTTAGGAAACGCTTTTTTATCCACCAAATTCTTATCTAATTGTTTATTCAGACTTTGTAATTAGAGTAGGTGTCGAAATAACTTTTGTGGGTGTGGCATCACTAGTCCAACAGATAAAATGTCTGCATATTAATTTTTTGGCAATAAACAAATTTTGGCAATGGCTCAGATTTAGTGGCAATGTGCTTATTGTCCAAAACAAATAAGTACTGCTGACAGTTGTATCACTGGAATAACTACAGTTATTCAATAACTATAGCTGCTTCCTTATGCTTGCTGCTCTGTACTGCATGCTTGTACAAGATGATTGCTTACTAGATATTTCTCTGATAGATCTGTGGAGCTTTGACTAATAGCAGTGGAGTCACATGAAACTGCTGATCTCACAGGGATCTAACTAAGCCTGGCAGTTGGGGTTTTCTTGTGAGTCATTAAACTTCAGTGAATTGCTTGAGTTACTCTATTGAGCATGTGAAAAACATGCCCAGCATGGTTTTGAAATGCAATCCTCACTGTGTTTTTTTTTTTTTTTTTTTCCCTCACTGTTTAGAATGTTAGGGGAAAAAAAACCCTGGCAGATAATATGGTTTGCCTCTATTTGATGATATGCTGATGGAGAATATGAAAGGGAAAGGTGATTTTAAACAAATGTGATTCAAGATTCAGACTTGACCCTTGAATAAGATAGGCTCTGAGCTGACATAGTAAAGGTGTTGGATTTGAAGAAAGTTAGCAAAGTGCACAGTGCCAAACTCTCTGTATGGTGAGAGAGAAGATAAAATTATGTTGTATCAAACTATTGGTTACCTCAAATGGAAGAGGGAAATGCACAAGATAAAATTTGGTCTGTTTAGAAAAGCAATAAGACTCAAATGCCCTTGAGTATCTTGAGGTTAAAGTAGAGAGCTGGTATGCAGTGGGATACTTCCTCCCAACCCTTACTGGCTGCACAGGTTTGACTGTTGAACTAAGCAGAATGTATTTGTTTGGCCTCTATGCCTCATCACTAAATTATACCCAGGTTTTTGGAAACATTGCTGTAGAGGAAAACAGCCTTGGAGATGTGGTGTGCTTACCAATAATAAAAAGGTTATGGAGAGGTTTTTTTTTTTTCCACCCAGTAAATAAGAAGACAGTGATAGGCTAAATTGCAGGGAGGGGGAGCTCAGGTTTCAAAAATTGAGAAATTGGAATAAGCATCTTTATTGTTGGACATTTATAAGACCAGACTTGTCTATGCCAGTGTTTCGCTTTTTGATCTGTAGCACATTTTGGCAAATCACAGGTGCCTACTGGCTGCTGTTTCACTGTTGCACTGAAATCTGTGAAGGATCTAGAGAAGTCAGTGAAAGGGAAACAGTACTCTTATTTTCTGATTCAGAATAATGTCCTTGTGCTCAAGGTTTTTTTATGTTGATGAGCTTTCTATTTCTTTCCTTTTTAAAAATCAATATCAGCTAAATGCAATAGGAGATAACATCTTCCTTCACTAGATTGGCATTTCCATGCCCAGCTAATTGTTTTGTTAGTTCTGTGACTATTTTTATTTCTTTTCTGTATCTCTAGTGGGAGACACAGAAATCTCATCAGATCGTTCATAATACGATTTTTTTTTCTACTTAAAGGCAAGCTAGTTATTTTCTCTTTAAGCATGAGAAATAGAAAGAATAGGATATATATGAAAATAAATTCCAATGCACTTTGATTAAAAAAAAAAACATCATTTTGAAATCACTCAAAATGTTTTGCAATCCAGTTTTCTCTATTATTTGTTCTTTCCTCTCCTAAACAGGAAAGCTGTTCCCTGTAATTACCTACAAGTTCTATAAATTTAAAACATTACTACTTAAATTTAAAAATAAGCTGTTCTCTAGAGAGAGATGATAGTAAAGCTTTAAAAATTTGTCCATCTATGGCAGCTTTTTATTGTAAAACCTCCCCTTAGGATTAAAGTTTTGCCCCTTCTGAAAACAAATGTTCTAATAGCAGAGAAATGGTTCAGCAGAATATTTTAATGGTCTCTCTAGTCCAACAGAGCTATTTTCTAAATCATCTGGGAAACTAGCCAGGTCTGTTTGATTTGCACTACAAAAAAGAAACAGATCTTGCTTGAAAAAGGGTATGATGCTGTTCCCTAGCGTGGTTCTAGATCACTATGTCTACTGTCATGAGAAGCTGTTCACATGTAAACAGGTAGGAGTTAGACCTTTACTTCAGGTACTTATTTCAGACTTCTAATAAATTATTGTTGCCCAGTTTGCTGAAACTGAATAGATAAACTTCATGTAAGACTTTTGTGCCTCCAGTCAGTACATTTCTGATGAAAGCTTATACTTTGGGGAAATTTGACTCAGATCTTCAGCTGCAGAGGAAGAAGGCAGACGTAAATGTGAGTTTAACTGCTTCCAGAAAAGGTTTTTCTGTCATTCAGAGACAGCAGATTTGTGGCTGAATTTAAAAACAGTTTCTGAGAGTTCCTGTATGAGGTGGAATTCCTGAGTTGGACAGTATCTGGATGAAACAGCATTGCTGATTGCCTGTATTCACTGCTGCTCTCAAGTCCAGGGTTTTTTTCCCCCTAAACTGATGTGTTCTGAAGCACCCTCTACAGTGTTTCAGCTTATCTAGTGTCTTGCTGGCTGTATCATTGAAAGTTGTGGCATGTCTTCTCTATGTCTTCAAGGTTCACGTTCTCAGCAGACTCCATTTCATCAGTTAATTTTATTTCAAATATGTTTAATGGCACATAAAAAATGGTAGATACACAGCTGATAATTGAAGTCAAAACTTTTGAGTTGAGCTCTTGGATATCCATTTTAAGCTACTGGGTAAACAGAAACTGGTATTGGTACACTGAAGCTATGTAACATTTTCCATTTGTAGTGCTTAACACTGTGGTGTGATTTGTCAGTTGGTCCATGTGTTTGTCAATGCATTTCAAGAGTACTAGCTCAATTTTTAGTTCCTCTTTATGATTTCACATGCTAAACTTGGAATGCACGGCAACTATGTCATGCAATTGTGGCTTTTTTTTTCCATTTCAGAGTACCTGCTAACTTTTTAATTGGTGTGTCCATCCTAAAACTGATTTTGCTATTTAGGTTTATTTTCAGAACTGTTTTCTTCTCTTACAGGTGGAACTTTTAGAAGAAGGTTGTCTGCAAGCACTTTGGAGAAAACTGAAAACTCCCAAGAGATGCATACTATTTAAAGAAATGTATTTATGGCAATGTAGCATTTTAAAAGTTCTGTGATGTCATTCCTGCAAGCTTAAACACTTAATGGTTTTTGACCAGTAAAATAGTGAGATTTAGACACTGAAATACTGCTGAGCTGTGTGGACATCATAACAAATGGCTTCATCTTGGAAAGAAAGCATACATACACGTTTTTGGACAGGAAAGGTAAAAGCTTTATCAAGTCTTAAACTTTTTTTAGACAAGCATTTATGAGCTCAATATAAAGAGTAATACAGTTACCTCATGGATAAACTACATTCACCCCAGTGGTCCATCTGGATTTTTCTTCTGTTCTGCCCACTCCAAAATTGACAAGTGTTTGCTGAAGATAAAAGCCAGCCTTTGAAAGATGAAAATATTCTTTCAATCTGGCTGCTTGTAGCCAAGTAAAACATACAAAGAAATAATTGTCAGCCAAATCTGCACGTGTGCCTTCAGTACATAAGTCCTCAAACTCTGTGCAGGGTACCTCACAGTAGAGACTGGTTCAGTTATATGCAGATGTTAAATTAAATTGTTGCTCCCCAGACACATATCTCTCCCTTTCTACTTGACAGAGGCTGAAGAGCATCTTTTTGTGTGCGGGTAGATGAGCTCTTGGTGAGGTTACTTTCCTCAAGGCCTTGTGTTCTCCTGTTCTCTTGTAACTGCTCACTCATATTTGAAGAGTGCCTAATAGTTTTGCTTTTCTTTTTTTGTTCTTACCCACAGGTTCCTTATCAAGTTAAGGCAACATATTTCAAGCCTTAGATAAGGATATGGAATATTGGGCATTAAAAAATTTATGGAATATATACTAAAGTGCTTCAGAGTGGCTTTATTGGACTGAGGGTAGTTGTATTCATTGGCAACAAAATCTTAAGCCAGTGTTACTCCTTTCATATTTTATGTATGACTTAATGCTAAAATTACCATGGTATTCTCATATTAATTTTCTGCATCTACTTATGATCTCATCTTTGTCCTATTACTTATTCTGGGGAGAGAAATCTCTGTAATACTTCAGCAAGCTTTTCTGTGTAACAGAAAATTATATCATTTGTTCTGAGTGCCTAAGAATATAGCTCTAATATAATGCTTTTTAGTAGAGATTGCACTATATTCTGAGAACTATAACTTAATCTGCTTTATGAACTCAAGGAAAATCAGTGTATGTTTTTGAAATGGATTTTAAATTGATGCCTTCAATCTTTTTAAACAAGAGCTCTAAATTGTATTTTTTATTCATATCTGAGAATTGTGTTTTTTCATTGATTTATGTATGCAGTGCTAACAATCAGTGTCTATAAAATTACTCTTCTTGCTTGTGTATTAGTTACTCTCATGTCTTGTCAGGAAACATCAAGTTTTTTCACTCTTGTTGGAAGTATGTGCTGCTGATGGTCTTCCTTCTGTGTGTATGACTGATTGGTCCTATCAATATGTACTTTTCAGTGATGCTGAATTTGCCAAAAAACCCACCACTACCCACCCAAACTTTGAAAATAATTAATGTGTTTTTGTTCTTTTCAAAGTGGATATTTTTAGAGATAATTGTCTGTCCTTGAGAATTCAAAATAACTGTTTGGCTGGGACTCTAACTTCAGTGTTTAGCGCTGCTCCCTGCTCCCATAAATTTAAAATCAGCTTGTGAAACCTCTTCAATATTTAATTACAACATAAACACCAACCTCTTTTTACAGGCACACATTAAGCTTCACATGATTATTTGTGTGAAGAATATTTCTAGAAGATTTAATTAGTATTGGTTGTAGTAATGAGCTTTCAGTTTCCAAGAGATTGATAGCTGTGAGTATAAAGTGTTACTGGAAAATGGGAGCATTGGAGAAAACAGCAGTTTTCAAATAATTTTCAGAAAGAAGATACAAAGTTACAAAACTTTGTCCCAAAAGCTTTTTCTAAAAAAAAGGGCAGTTTGTCTTGATACTGTATTTTGATGGATGATGGGTTAGTATGGCAAATAAATGGCAAAAGGATGGAGGAAAGTTTAAACAGTAATATGTATTTTTTTACTTGTTTTGAAAGTAGTTTCTATTTTGATTCCATTGAAAATACATAGAATAAAAGGGATGGAAAGATGTTGGGTATGTAAAATATTGTTTACCTGTATAAAGTAATTATGTAAGGTATTATGAGACCTCATATGTGCAAGAAATGAATTTATGCATTGCTTTCTAAGTAAGAGAGGATTTAGAAACTGTGCCTGTTTCATTGCCTTTAACACTACACTGCTATTGTAGAGGTATGCATATTGCCATATTAGTCTGCTTTTCTTAAATTTGCTTATCAAATGTATTTTTAACAAAATAGTTTATATACAACTTTTATACTACCAAGCAGTAAATAAAAAATACTGATTCTTAAGCTTGCTTCTGACTTCCTTTAGCCTTCACCCATTGAGTGAAATTTAATTTTTGTACCATCTAAATGTAAAATGCAATCTTTTTGCCTCTGAAGTTTTTGTTTATGGAGGTAGTGAGAAGGTTAGTTTATAGTGTGATACACTTCAGAGCAGTTTTATTTTCTTCAGAAAGGACAATTACAAATACTACTTTAGTTTCATATATAAATGAGAAAGACAGAAATCTGTGCTTTAACCCAAGCTGGTATCATTGATTTAAAATATCAAGACTTTTAACTTTTTATTATATTTGATACAGAGCTTTTAAAAATACTCAATATTATTCCTAATTTTTTTGTAAGGTAGGGAATGAAAAAAATCACAAATGACAGGAAGCTCTTTGCAGTTGTTTCCTCTGAGCCTGTGTCCGTCTGTGATACTACAATGCTTAATTTGTAACATTATGTTCTCACAGATGACTGTCATCTGTAAAGGGCATTCAAAATGAAATGGGTTTTGCTGTATGAATAGTGTGAAGGAGCCTTGAAGCAAGTTGTGGCTGGCTGAGATGGGATTATCAGTGTACGATCCTGTTTACAGGTTTGGGGTTGTTTATTATTTCAGTGCTCCTAGCAGTGTCATGTAGGGTCTGTTTTGAGCTCTGTTTTTGAATTTCAGAGGTTATTATACAGATGTGTTTTATATTGAGAATGTTAAAAAAAGAAAAAAAAATTTAAAAGTCCTTCCAGGCCTTAATCTTCAGACAGAACTGAGACACTGCTGCTGCTGAAGCTTCTGGAAATTCAACACACTGTGAGTCTCATTTTCAGGAATTTTTGTTTCGTTCTTTTTTTCTTCTATGTAAAAATTCTGTGTATTATGTGTGGTACACAGTTTTTATTAGACAAATGTACATATATTGAAATACAAGAGGATTGCTCTATTAAAATTTGAGAAAGTCAGTTATAACTGGACTAACATAGACAAGTCCTCAAAAGAAACACAAAGAATTTATTTCAAATGGATTTTGTTTTCTTCACATGGATTAATTCTTGTATTACTTTTCCCCAGTGCAGGCACTTCATTTTTACTAAAGAATTATTCCAAAATTCGGGATCTTACCTTATGCTGCTGTAACAAAATAGTCCTACTTTTATGTTTAATAAAATCTGATTTTACTAGTAAAGAACAGAGAGCCCATGTGCAATGTATTTTTGAAACATGGTAAGGATTAAATCATTTCCTTTGCTTCTGAATCTCTTTATAAAAGTCTCAGTTGAAAGCATGCCAGATTGTACCTGGTTTCTCATTGCCATTTTCTTTCTGAACTATATCCCTGTTCTTCACATATACAGAAACTTTGACAAGCTTGGTACCTTATATGTTCCCTGTACTCCCACATGTGTTTTGTGTCACTTGGTGAAAGTGTTACTGCAGCCAGCTGGTCTCATTCTGGGGGAATGCTGAAGCACAAGTGCTTTCCTGTTTGCTTAAGTCGGCAGATGTTGCAGCTATGCACTATCTAGAGATGAACCCAGACTCCAGTATTCCTGCAGAGGGTGTGTCACAGCTTGAAGTGGGGAGCTCTTTTGAGGCTGCTGGAGTTATGGGGCTGCCACTTTCAGTGAGCAGAGCTGAACTGAAAGACACAGAAGAGGGAAATAGGCACTAAAAGCATGATAAGCAATTACAGAAAGAAAAAAGGTGCCAGATAGATTTGTTGTCTGGTTGTTTTCTTTTTGGTTATTTTTCCCCCTACAAATGAATTGAGCTTGTACTTAACTGCATACTCATACAAAAATCATGAGGGTTAAAAAAAATCTTTTTATGAAATTTTCCTTGTCTGAAAGGAAGATATATGGTCTGTTCTGGCTTGGTAATGCTGAAAGTGCCGACCGCGTTGAAATGTGAAACTGTCTCTCCTAAGAAATTAAGTTTCCTGGCTGTTTAGTGGTCATTGAGGACTTCCACCTGTGACCTGTAGTATGAAGTGTGAATCAATTTGTATCTATTAATTTAGGGTTTCTGGGCACTTTCTTTTTTTTCTCCTGCTAAGTGACAAATGCTACTGCTAATGGGTAAACAAAGAAAGAGTGGTTAAGTCTTGGCTATCTAATATTAATGAACAGCATGTAAGACTTGGACAAATAAAAATTGATTTAGATTTCGGTTTTTTTCTCAGTGTTTAGTGAAATCCTGTATTTTGGGATTTTGCTTAAGGGAGGCTAGGCTCAAAATACTGGCATCTGAAATTTCCACTTGTTGATTTCTTTTTTTTAATTTTAAATACTTTTTTCCAGTGTTAGGGAGTCTGCACTAAGATGCTGCTGGTTTTTTTACTCAAACCATGATTGGATGTTATATCTTGTTCTGGATGCTCCCTTTTCTCTCTGTGAGGGGGCTGGCTGATTCTGGAGCTACCATTGTGCAGAGCTGGAAAGCACCCTGTCAGCCTTGGAGCTTCCTTCCTGGCAGGTTGTCATCTGCTGAGGCAAAACTAATAAGGGATATGTAGGGCTGGAGCAGGATAAGGAAAAGGAAAGTGAACAGTTTGGTAAGGTAGGAGTCTGTTCCTTTAACTTTCAAAGAAAAGGTAGGAGAGATGCCAGGCTTTTAGTGCTGGAAGCAAGAAGGTGGCAGAAGACTTCAAACAGACATTAGTGTCAAGATCTGAAAGCTCCATGCTGTTAGAGTAAGCAGCTTCCAAATTATCTGTGGCTCCCAAATTATCTGGAGGAAAGGAGTGGGTTGGTGATGTATTTTGCTACTAAGTTTAGATAAATGAAGCCAAGTCCCCTGTCCATGGACTTTGTGCAGATCCAGTTACCTGGGTGGTGCTTGGCCATCTGTTTCTGTATGTCAGGCCTTGTGTGGGTCTGTGTCAGTCTTTAGCTCAGTACACCTGTTGAAACTGAAACACCTCTTAAATTATATCTAGGCAGCCTCTAGCACTGTAGAGGTGCAATGGTGTGGAGTGTAGCTGCAGCTACAACACCAAGGAGGTTGTATTAGCAAATGCATTTTTCTACCAGTGTAACCCCTCAGTCTTAGATGTATAAACCCTCTGATGCCCCCTTCCCTTGTCTATTTTCAGTCAGTCATCCCTGTCCTGTCTCTTCTGGGTTGCAGAGTTGTTAGAAGTGCAGCAGAGGCAGATGGGAGGTGCTTGTGCTGGTACTCTACCATTGTGGTGGTGGTCTTGAAATGGGCCTGGGGAATGGAGAGCAGAACAGCAGAACAACTATCAAACCTAGCTGATACGTGATGCAGTGGGACAGGTGTGGAGAGGCACTGCTGGGGAGGGCAGCAGGTTCCAAGAAGATGCAGCAATGGGAGTGTGAAAGACTTGGGAAGATGGACTGAAAAATAAAAAATAGTAGTGATAGGGCAGAAGCAGTTGAGATGAACTCTTGTCTCTGAACTGTTCTGAATAATTGTTTTTTGTTTAGTGGGTGTCATTAGATATCCAGCTAAATACTCAGGTGATAATATGGTTTGATTTTCATATCAAATAAGATAGTATTTTGAAATTACCATATTAAAATAGTATTTAACTATAGGTGTTCAATATTGATTTACAGTAAGAATAATTATCCAATAAAATCAGCAATCTTAGGAGAGCCTTAAAATAAAATACCCATAAAGTTTCTCAAGTCTTGTTTTCAAAGGACTCCACACATACATGCTTAGAGAGATAGGAATGCAATTTTTCTGTCCGGTGAGAACAGATTTTGTGTAGAATAACTGAATTTCATACTTGCTGGCAGCAGAGGGAGCTATGAAACTTCTATTGATAGTTCAAAAAGGTCGGAGTGGGTCAGTGTAAAAAAGAATTAAGCCAAAAAATTTGAAAATGTCCCGATTTAATGGGAGATCTGAAGTGCTTCATGGGGCTGGGGCAGAGCTGTGGCTAGTCAGGACCCAGCAACTCAGTCCCTCTCCTGCCCTGCAGTGGTGTGGAAGTAGCTGCTGCAGTTATTAAAAGGAACAATGTAAACTTCTCTCTGAGCCAAATTTTTAATCAAAGCAATGAGGAGGAACAGGATCTGTGTGTCGTATGTCAAAACAATAGCAGCGTGCATCGCCTGGTAATTAACACTCGTGCATGAATCTGGAAAAGTAATTCCCAGTCAGGGTGGAGTATGCATACTCTTTTGTAAGGCTTTTGATAATTTGTCTTGATTTTGATTAATGCTGGGTCTCTAGTATGGTTGTTTATTTTGCAGATGCTAATTGGATGAGTTTTTTATGTAAGTCTACCTAAGCAGCAGATTAATGAGTAAAAGGTAACCATTATTCTCGCTAAGTATGATGTCTGCTTGTTAGATAAACCCGTGTCACTTTTACCTACCAAACTGAAATGTGCCATTAAAAATCTGTAATATTTCATCTGTTCTGGAGACTTTTTCCAGAGAAACTTGTACTACTTCTGGCCACAGCTAAATCTCTTTCTGTAGTGCATTGTGTATTGACGTCATGGTTCAACCCCAGGCAGCAGCCAAGCCCCAGGCAGCCACTTGCTCACTCCTGCACCAGTGGGATTGTGGAAAGAGTTGCAAGGGTAAACACTGGAGAACTCGTGGGTTGAGATGAAGACAGATGAAGACAGTTTAGCAGGGAAAGCAGAAGCTGTGCACACAAGCAAAACAAACCAGGGAATTATTCACTGCTTCCCATGGGCAGGCAGGTGTTCAGCCACCCCCAGGAGGGCAGGGCCCCATTACGTGTAACAGTGACTTGGGGAGACAAACACCATCACCCCAAACGTCTCCCCAGTGGGAGATATCCTATGGTGGAATGATATCCTATGGTGTGGAATCTCCCTTTGGTCAGTCCAGGCCACCTGTCCCAGCTCTGCTCCCTCCCAGTTTCTTTTGTGTACCTCCTAACTGGCAGAGCATGAGACAAGAAAAAAAATCCTTGACTTAGGATAAACATGACTTCCCAAAAAACCAAAACATCAATGTATTGTCAATGCCATTCTTATTCTAAATCCAAACCATTATATTTTGAATCCAAGCACTCTTAACAGCTACTAAGAAGAAATTAACTGTATCCCAGCTGAAACCAGGACAACTGAAATTAACGACATTTGCATGGATCTTTTTTTTCCCCCTGAGGATTTTATGAAAAAGCTAATCTGAGGAATGCCTCTAATTATTGAATGCATTATTTTTGGAAGAGGATCTCAAATAAGAACTAAAGAGATACGAGTTGGAAACAACCTAAGTTATTAATTCTTGGCCAGATCCCTATGGTTTGTCCTCAAATACCTAAACAGAGTTTTAATCTCATTCATTTTGTTCTGTAGTTATCTTGCCTTTGTCACTTACCTTCCTTTCATTTTGCATAAGTCTAGGTGAATTACTTGGTACTGGCTCCAGATACTAAGCTCAGGGAGGGGATAGAATATGTGATCACAGATTATTGAAAATCTGGCCATGCTTGAGGTTAAGATTAATAGCTGAGAGTGATGCAGTGGGACAGGTTTGGAGAGGCACTGCCTTTCTCCTCTTTGCTTCTGCACCCTCATAATATTCAAGCTAATCTCTAGCTCAGAGTAAACAGAAGGGAGTTTAATGAAAAAATAATTTACTTAAACTGCTGTCTTCGTGTGACATGGTTTTATTGTGGCACTGGTTGAGTACTTGTCTTCAACCTGACATAGTATTGGGATGCTGCATTTCCTGAAAGACTCCTGAGCTTTTTTGTTAATGAATGAAATGTTTCTGAGTTATTAGTGTATAGTAATTGAGCCATGAATTAAAGCAAAGACCTGGTAAATCCTGTTTATGATAATTTCAGTCAATATTCAGAGCAGAGAATGATGTAACCTTGATAGCTTTGATCACAATCATTGTGAGGTAACTGCTTGGGATGTGTACTTCAGCAATGGGATTAGAAACAAAATCAAAAAGAGATGATGTTTTTCCTGCTTCTTTGAGAGAATCCTATTTTCCAGACTAAGTTGTACAAGGGAGTATTTATTTTCTCTGACTGAAGGAGAAATAGGTAGGGAGTGGGGGAGTAGCTACATGTAAAAATTCTGTTGTGAAATTGGACTAAATGATTTTTAAAAAGCTAAAATGGCATTTAACAAAAAAAAAACACTTAAAAAGTTATTTCTGCTTATGTTAAGGCAATAATTTGCTATAATCTATTTCAATTTTTATTACAGAGTCCAAGATGCATATTTAGATTCTTCAAAACTTTAAACATTTCATAGTTTGAAATAGAAAAAGTCCCAAAGGAGGTGGGACAGAATTTGCAGAAGTGGTCAGCAGTAGTACCATTTTAGGGGCAGGCTGTGGTTCTGCCTTCTGTGTATTCAACAAGTTTGGTTCAAGGATTGTCTGAGCTGAAGTTTAGGATCGTGAAGGAAATCTTAAAAACAAACCTCCTGGAGATGCCAAGTAAAATTGGTAATGGAGAAGGGAGTCCTATGACTAATGTCTGTAACAGTGCATGTGAATGCATGAAATTTCAAAAGCTTTTTCAAGGGAATAAGCTGGGGAGTTTCTGTTTTGATTTCATGATGGCAAGGGAAAAAAGTCTCTGCCAAGGGCGTTTCATGTTGAAAAAACCAATGAAAAAATTTTGATCTGCTTCTAACAATTATTGTTTAACATTTTGCCATATCTCTGTTCTAAACTGTAGGACACAATGTCTGAAAAGAAAGTTTTATTAACAGAATTGTTTAAAATTAATTAGTTTTTAACGTACTATGACTTTCATAATTTAACTTCTTTGTGTATTCAGCATGTTAAAGAAGTTTAATACATATAATTTTGAAGTGGTGCTCTTGTGCAATGTAGTGGATTCCAATTTCCATCTGTGTGCAGGGAGAGATACCAAAATTCTAGAGAAATAATCTATTAAGATTCATTGTTTCAATGTAATTAAAATGTATAATATAGGCATTTGAATAAATATGTGGAATACCATATACACAGACCTTAGTGAATGCTGAGATATTGTATTCTCATTTAGCAAAATGAGATACATTGGTAAGAATTAATCTTTTGGAAAACTAAATCACATTTAGGAAATTGAAACTACAAATACAACAAAAGGTCAAGATGAAGTTTTTATTTCCAAGTCAGTGTTTCTTGTTTCATCCTTCAAATGGTGGCTAAAGTGATATTTTACTTAAACAATCAAATCTGGAATATCTTTTAGAAAATAAGATTTTCTGTTTCTGAATTTCAATTTTTAATGGGAAGTCTCCATAGCAACACTTGCCCAAACAATTACCTTTGTTCTTTAAAAGGGGAGGAAACACCTCCATCTTTGTGGAATTTATCTATTTCCAGATTCCTGCTTAATTGTTAGAACTTTGTTTGCTGAGTTGAAGAATTCTGCAGTGTCAAGTTTTTCTCTAGAAATAACTTCCTTGAGGGTGGACTGGGCTGTTTTCCACTGCTGTAGTTGTATGTGAGATCTCTGCAGTGATCTAAGTTTTTTTAATAATCCAGGATTGACCTACTGCCAAATGTGAAGGTGCTAAACTTAGTCTTCCTCAATGTCTCTTTGCTTTTGAAAGACTGCAAATTCCCTTAAATTGTTACTGACTTTGAAGAATAACAAATAAAACAGGACCTTCCAAGATGCAAAAGCTTTCATAGAAATACCAACTCTTAAAATAGTTCCCCATCCTGTTACCTGTTCTTTATTGCTACATATGTCTTCACACTTACCTATAAAGGATTACATCAAGTACAGAAACATAAATTATGATAGATATTGGCCAACCAGCTCCCATATTAATTTATTTTGTGTTAAAGTAAAACTGAAAGACTTAAATGATACTTCATAAGTGACCCCTCTGAATGTAGGAAAAAGAGTTGATTGGTAGCTGAAGTTACAGTGTCTGGGTGTCTTAAAATAATATGTAGTTTTTGACAGAAGTCTTAAAATACAGTTTCCTCTTGCTTCTAGTAGCATTTTTTTCTCTGTGATTTTCTGCTTTCTCAAGTTACTGATTTTTTTCTCTCACAATTGCCTGAGCAAAATGGATTCTTCAAGCTGGCAGTTTCTGTTTATTGGAATCAACATCTGATGGACTGAGTAAGATCTGGTTCTCACGTAATTGTTTACAATCTAATTTTTGTCGAGGAAATTGCTTGTGGCATTTAAAAATGATTTCTTAAATAAGTGATTCTTTCATATTTATTGTGAAAATTGTACTGTAATCTGAAAAAAACTAAGAATTCCTGACACTCAGTGGTGTCATGGTAGGGTTGAAGGTATATAAACATTTATGTAAATATAAAATGCACACAAATATTTTTTTGTTTTTTCAAATTTAAAAACTGGGATTTTTAACTTAGCAGATAAAAGAAGCCTGAATGTTGGTGTTACCTCCCAGGTTTATTTTATGGAAGCTTTCCATATTATGTAGGTTTGAGAGATGCAGATGCCCAAGTTTTTTTTTTTTTTCTATTTTTTTCTGTGAGAGAACCCTGACCAGTTATTTCCAATGCAGTGAATAGACTTGCTTTATGCTGGGATTTGTCTCTTGTATTTGTGACAATGAGAACTTGGGCTGCAAGACATGCACTGTGTGTGGCTCAGCTGCTCTCATGCCGAGGGTGGCACAGGGTTGCAGGCAGTTCCCATGGAAGAGTTGATTGGTTTGAGTTGTTTGGGCTGTGTCTGACCAGGGGCTCTCCTCTAATAGGTTTTAATGCTTAGGGAGCAAGGTGAGAAACTTGCTGTGATTTGCACTTGAAGTTTGAGCTGGAGCTGAGAAAAATTGAATTGAGTGGATATTGAAAAAATCAGGTAAGTTTTCTGGGATGTTTGTTGCATTTCTTTCTTTAACATATTTTTTACTTGAATTGTTTTTCATGGTTCATGTCATGGTGCAGCAAGGAGCTGCTGGCTCCCTGGGGCTGGGATGTGGGGAGCAGTAGGGGTTCCCTGGGCTGGATCCCACAGCCAGAATCTGTCCTGCTGCCCCGTGCCTGGGCTGGCAGGTCTGCTCCCCGGGGGGTGAATGGGGTCCTGGGCCCAGGCAGGGCAGGGGGAGCCCTGGGCTGGTGGGCAGGGACAGTCAGGACTGGTGACACTGAGCCTAACTCGTTATTGGCAATGTGCCGCCACTTTCACCAACTCTCGGTACTGTAGTCGTCTTCAGAAGACAAACGGATCTGTAAAACTTGTGTGCACTTAGGAGGAGGCTTAGAGGGGCCTATTAAAATAGGAAAGTGGTAGAGAAGTCAAGAATACTACAATGCTTTAAAACCATATAAAGTTTTTTATTTTACAGATACAATGTTGTGACTCTTGCCTGTAGCTGGATATAGTTCTCTACAAGTTGAGACTAGGTTGTTTTTAATTGCTCCTAGGTACTCCTGGGTACCATAAGGGCTCCTAGGTACCCATCCTACTCATTAATGTTTTGAGAAATCAATATCAGCATACACAGTAGGCAAATACTTTGTCGGTGCTTTTCGTGTATCTAATGAGGGCTATATCTTATTGAATTTCTTAAATGTAACTTTCGTATTCAGAAAATGCATGAAGTACAAAAACCACAAGATTATTTTTTATATGGTTAAAAAATTTATTAGGAGTTTATAACAAAAAACTTGGAAACCACAGAATTTCAGTATAAAATATTAAGCACTTTCTATTTCAGCCATACTTTTGCTGAATTGGCAGCCCCAGATTGGTCTCTAACTCCTTTTTTTTCTGCCATTAGAAATGCAGCCCTCCAAGAATGCAACTACTTTCAAATCTTATGCTTAATCCAGTTTGGAAGGTCGATCCCTTTCCTGATGTAAATTTAGGCACTACAGCAGAGCTGAGGAGGAGTCCACATTGGCTCTTGCTGTTTTCATATAAACAAAACACAACTTGCTGGGGATGTTTGAGACACAATCTGTTTGAAAACTGTGTTGTGAAGACAGGTGACATGCACCTGGAAAATTTAGTGGAGTTCGGAGGTTTCAGGCTGTCATTTTACAACAGTTTTAATCCATCCAAACTAGTAGGGAATGAGTTTTGATCTCTCTGGCCTCCCTGATAGTGTGTGTGAAGTTCTTACATAAGCTGCTTTAGCACATTAAAGCAACAGAAAGTTGCCCACTCTCTTGGATTTGTCTGGGCTTCTGCTGTTTTAGGGAACAGAAGCAGCAACACTTGGGGTATCAAATACAGTCAAGAGAGAGGTTTGTGGGGAAAAATGATGTTATCATTCCAATGCCAGGTGCACGTGTACAGATTTAGGCTTAATCCATAATGGAACCATAGCCATGGTAAAGTTCAGTCCAAGCTGCCTTCCCTGTTTCATGTTTCAGTAGATCATAGAACTTTGGCTCATTTATGTGGTTTTTTTTCTGCTAATGATGAAAATATGTGGTTTCTAACTCCATGGCTTCAATAGTCCTATTTTAAATAATGGGAGTTTTGTGAACCTGGAGCATGCAGTGTGCACAGACCCTCATGAGGAAAAAAAGGAAACACTTGCGTGAGTGCAGATGAGGTGTGTGTATAACTGAATATTATGTGTGGAAGAAATGATGCTTTGCCCACCTGTTTGGGCCCACAGAGAAGAGTATTACCATTAGTCAAGGGGACTCTTCTGCACCTCAGGCAGTAGAAATAAGAAGGCTGTATAAAACAGCTGAAGGGACCCAGGTTTAGTCCCAACTCCTTTTATATATGCTGTTCATAACAGCTCTCCACGTGTGCTGTATATCTGTTCATATTGATCCAGAAATAACATCTAGATCTTACCCAGTATGTTAGAAAGAAACCATCTAGTACTCATCATCATCTTCCACGTCTTCTCCTGCTGTTGCAGCTTCCAGTGCAGCCAGAGCTGCTGCAACTTCTGCATCTTCCTCCTCAATTCCTCCATTGACATCTTTATGGTTGGTGTGTGTGTGTGCCTGTGTGAGTTTGGTGACAGCCACTGCAGTGATGCCACCAGTAAGGCTCTCACTCAAACTTTCAGAGTCAGTTTTAAAAGGTTCAGTACTGCTCTCTTTCACAGGCCAAGGTGGGATTGCATGAAGGTCCTGGTCCTGTATTGCTGAAGCACCAGTGTTTTGGTCTGAATGTGTGCAGTTAACTGAAAAGCTGTCTTTTTCAACATAGTTCCCAGTTTGATTGCCATTTTGGGCATAATCAATATCTGGCAGTCTTATGGTGTTGTTTTCTGTTTCCACTATTGAGTTTCCTTTGAGAAAGATGCTGTCTCCTGCAGACTGGGAGTCTGGAATACTGTTAGGCACATTGCTGGCTGCCTTACTCTGACTGCCTGTCTCTAGGTCAAGCTCTTGTCCAGACCTATTTGACTTGGCGTAAAAGTCTCGACTGCTGGCTGGAGAAGCCTCTGACTGGCTGGAGGTTCCCTTTTCACTGGCTTCTTTCACTGGGCTTGTGTTGGGGTTGAGCATGGAGTGCTGAGCACAGGAGTTGCCACCATTGACTGCAACATCAAGCTTTGCAGCACACTTCACAAGGCCATCCTCTTGAGAATTATTGCCTCTGTGATTCCAGAGAGTTTCTGTTCTACTGTTGACTGGGTTTTTATTTTCTGTTTTGTTTACCTCATCCTGCTGGAGTTGATTTTTGGGTTTTTCATTTTCACTGTTCTCTTTGAATTTTGATTTATTGCTGCCTTGTTCATTGTGTTTATAGCTGTTTACTTCATGAATGCATCCAGATGATGGTACTTCTTCTGGTTCAAAAATATAGCTGGAGTAAGAAAAATTTGTAAGGGAAATGTTACTTATGATGTTAATCAACATAATTGATAAAAAAGATTAAGCTTTCTTTTTAAGCTGAAGGTCTTGAGGAAGGAGTGTCACTGAACTTTACCTTGGGTTCTGAGGATGAGTTAAACCAAATGGAAATGCTGAATGTGCTGTTGGCTGCTGTCTCCTGGGACTGATCATAACTAACTCCTGTACTGAGATTCGCCAGGATCATAAGAAGGATGTTGGAGAGCTGCGTGCTACTCATTGCTTGTTTCCAGCCCTATTTTTTATTTTCTCTGGGGAGCTGATTAGCCAATGAGTAGTCATGACATGGATTGGTAATTAATTTGTGTTCATATAGTTGCTAAAATATCTTCCATTTTTTTCTGGTATTCTTCTTTCAAGCCTTTTGTCCTTTTTTTTTTTTCCCCTCCTGAATAAATATCTGCCTTTGCTCTATAGTTTCCTTGACTTACCTCTTCCAAGGCCTCTCTGTTTTCTTTATCTTTCTTTTTTCTCTCATAGCACCACTTTCTCCCCAGTTCCTTACCTGTTCTACAGAAGTGGCCAAGGGGAAGTAGTTCTCCTCATGTGGGGCTGAAATGTGGTCTTTGTAAAACTAGCTAGTCCTCCTTTCTAGGGAGACTTTTAATATGGGAATTCATCCCCCAGCCAACTACATTTAACATCTATGATGGAAGCAAGGAACTGTTGGTCATTTCTATTGCTTGGGAGAGAGGGAGGATCTGACATAATGTGTGCTCCTTGTTCTGCTGAATTAGAGGAAGCCCATGCTACCTAAATTAGAAAAAAACTTTACTAAAGAAGAGTTTTCAATGCAATACAATTCCTTTTGTGGGATAGGAATTATAGAAGTGGATCTTAATTACAGTAAATTAAAAGGACTTTCATAGGAAATCTGTATGCCTATACCTAAAGATGCTGTAAGCTTTGAGAAAATTCCAATCATTTACAGTGGCTGATTAAAGCAACAGGTGTGGGGGAGCACAGACACATGGCTTAATGCTTTTCTTTTATTCAGTCTAAGAAACTCTTGTTCTATTGTACCTTCGTATCATTTTGCAGCACCTGCACCCCATCTGGATTTTCCTTAATCTGAAAAGAGAGAAAGGGAGGGCAAAGGAGAGTGAGTGAAGCATTATGAAATTAAAATATGAGCAATTGCATTGAAAATGATGCTCATGTTTAGAAGGGTTTGTTAGCTATAAACAAAGATGTCTACACAAGAATGGATGGAGTACTGTTCAAGGTCTTTGTAGATTGCTGTCGGCATTGGCAATGGTCTTTAATTGGGGAAAAATCTGGGGAAAAATTTAACAATTTTTAAACAGTGATGTTCTCTCAGAATAGTTTCCTAAGCAATTTTATGACTGGGAGAATTGTAAGTCAGTGTATTGGGTGTGGGTTGTTGGTTTGTTGTTTGGTTGGGCTTTTTTTTTCCATTTTTTCCCACTTGACACCTGCTGGTAAAGTTCTCTACCATGAATTTGCCCAGCTTTTTCTTTGAAACAGTAAACTGCTAGCATCTAACACATCTAACACAGACCAGCCTTGCCAGTGTGAGGAATCACCTGTTTATGTTTGACTTGAACCTGTTTTTTACTAACAGTATTTGGTGCCTCATAGTTCTTGTATTTGATGTAGTGACCATCATGTCAAATTGTCACCATAGGAGAGGTCCTGTACTGTCCCCTCAGAGCTTATCTATTTAAATGTTACTCATACTGACATTGTTTTCTGCCTATAAACTGTCCTTGTGATGTTCTCTGAGTCTTTTTGCATTTTAGCATCCTATTAAAATTAACTGTGGGAACTACAAATGCAGAGTTCTCAAGGTGTTTGACACCTCAAAGAAGCAGATTTATTCTTTCCTAATATCTTCTTGTTTCCATTCACCTGACCCTGTGACATCAACTGAGCACCGAGGTGACATTTTTGTAGAACTTTCTTCGTGAGGCACAGACGAATTCCTGGAATGGGCATTTTGTTATAATTTTTTTATATATGTTGCACCTCTATTTCACTACAGTAAAATTCCAGAGTTTCACTAGAACTAGCAGACTGTCTCTGTTTTCCTATACCATTGCTTGACCCAGTGAGAAGCTAAGAACTTTCCATTATGTGGTTCTTATGCCAAAGTCTTCTATGATGAGAAGAAATGGTTTGCTAATTTGGACCCTTGAGAACATTCCTGATCTGAACCTAAACTGATGTCCCAGATCTGAACATCCAAAACCCCTAAAACACCCAATATTCTTTGTGGGTGGTGGCTATCTTGTTTCCAGTTATTAAGTCAGGGCAGATTGTTTAGTATGTTTTGTCCATTGTTATTCAGGCTCTTTCTTTTTCTCTTGAGATACTCTACAAACTCACATACTTTTGCCAATGCCTAAGGACAGTGGCTCACTTCCCATAAAACAGAAATTGATGAAGCAAGGTCAGGGTATTTTCTGGAGTAATTTATTTACAAAACATCCAAGGAAAGTAGCATTGATTTATTCTTCTCAGGCACAGCTTGAACTGCACACTGGCAATTATGCTAGCAGAAACGTAAATCCAACCAGTTCCCCTCTAAAATCTGAGTACTGGTGTTAGATCTCATTCTTGGAGCCTCTAACAGCCTACAGTCATTCAGCAGCTGGTTTTATGCTAGGGTATAGCTACTCATACCTATGCTTTTTGTCTTTGTATACACATGAACTGTTCTGAAACAGAAATTTCTATCAGGAGTAGCCACCTTGATGGAGCTGACTGCTTGTTGGAATGGCTTTTTAGCCAGCTGCTTCTCTCCCTGGGTTGCAGACTCCCTTCCACATCTCTGCAGAGTGTGTACTGTGCATGCTCACCACACATACCTCAGCCATATCACAGCAGGAATTCTGATACAGGGCTTTTTCTCTGAAGGGGATTGCCCACTGAAATGCCCACACAGCCTTTGGCTTGGCTTTAAAGTTTATAGGTTTGGTGAACCCTGTTCTGATTTGTATGTAGACCAGATCCAACAACAGATATTGCTTCTACCTGAGAATGGGCACTTGAAGTCAGGGTGCTTCTGCTTAGAGTTTTATCTAACAGATTTCCTACTCAGGGATTTTATTTAGAATTTTATTTTTTTTAAGCAAAAAATATTGCTTATAGGTTTTAAGCATTGGCAAGTCATAATTGCTGGCCTTTATTTTGTTGTAAAGATGTTTGTGATCGTCATGGAAGGCAATTATAAATTGAAATGACTGTTGAAGTTTTCAGAGAAAGCACTTTCCTGTTTTTTGGTGCGTGTTTGTTTTGTTTGGTTTTTTTAATTACAGCTGCTGTTGGAATTATCTCTGCAGCTACTGCATTATGCTTTTCCACTGATTAGTTACAACAGGATCTGTCCTGTGGCATGAATAAACTATTGCATATGGAAAATAGTGTATGTTGTATTATGTTATGAATTATTTCACATCCCTGAAATAGGAATATAGTTTTACAATGTCACTGTCTGAACACTGGCTTTTTTTTTTTTCCCTTGCCCTTTCCTTCAATTTATGATAATCTTTCAAGTCAAGCTGGAAATAATTCTGGGGAGCAAATTGCTATTATAGCATGAAAAATCATGCTTTAATCCTACTTATCTTGTTTTAGATACCAAGCTCTAAAGACTTGTGTACTGTGTGATGCTCATAGTTGTGCTAATGGATAAATAATACCAATAAGCTGCTGTCTGGAGCAGTTTGAGTCAAGCAATTGCTACAGGCTTGAAACAAAAGAGCGTTAGAAACTTCTACAATGGATGATGTTAACTGGTGGATGTTAACTGATACTGAATTTAGAAACATTGCATTCTTATTAAATGTTCGCTCTGTCAGATATGCTGTGCTGCTAAATTGATGAGAGAATTTCAGAAAAACATGACATGATGGGGGATGCTGCCTTGTAGAACACTTTGGGGGATATTTTCCCTGTGGAAAAAGGCTGCCTGTCTAAAGTGGCAGTAAAATCCTTGGCTTTAACATTCAGATTCTCAGAATTGAGATCAAACTGCCATTAATCCTGGATATTACTCTTTCATGACCATGAAATTTCTGAAGGCCTGTAAATGTCTGTCACTAGTTATTATGCAGTTACTTAATCCTGAACACTAATAGATCACCTGGCATTAAAGCTCTGCAAAAATGTTAAGTAGAGATTTTTTTAGAAGTTTTTTTGATGTGGACTGGACCACTTGGAGCATTTGCAGGAATAAGATGGAGCTGTTGAGGTAAAAGGAATGAAGGAGGCCTAGAATTAATTTTCTTTACTCTCCCAAATGTTGAACTTGAATTTTTCAGATTTAGTAGCTGCTGGATGTCCTGAAGTGTGTCTCTGTGGATGAGCTTGTACCAGGTTCTACAAAATAATCAGATTCTTGCTGTGTGACAATGTAGAATAGCCTTGTGGTTTGCATATTCAGCATCTGTACTTGTTTCATTTAAAGTTATGATTCTTTTCTTCAATGAAGGAGAGGGAAGAGGCCCAGCTTTGTGTGTTTACACCAGCCACCCTAGCAGACCTTTAGCTGACCATGTCAAAAGATAGTCTAGATATAATGTGCTGCAATATATTAAAGAAGTGTTCCCAGAGAGACAAGGAAGACCTCGTTGTGAATGACTGACTTTCTTCCTTTAAAGCAAGATGATACACAGGAGAAAATTCTTAAAAAAAGTTGGAAAAAATTCGAACAATGGAAGGAGGGAGTAATTAGTCTTAGTTTGAGGAGATCAAGACACAAATCCCATCAGTAAAACAAATGCTGAAAAAGGGAAGGTGGTTAAAACCATTTATGGTGGCGCCGGCTATGAGAACGAGATGGGACTTCTCTTTCAAGTGTGCGACCTTGGTGAAGAGAACAAGAATAATGTCTGACTCCAAACCCACAGCCTTGTGTTTCAAGCCACAGTGTGCTTTAAGAGAAGTCTGCTTTTCTTCATCGGATTTGAGAAACACAAGGTATCTGACTCTAAATTACATAATAACAAACTCATGTTGTCTATTTAAACTGTGGCTGTGTTATGAGTAAATAAAAGGCAAACAAGAGATAATGTCATGAAAAGGGAAGAAGAAATATTTTTGAGTCATAAAAATGGCTTGGCACCTTTCTCAATATTTGTGGAAGTTTACATGGAAACAGAAAAAGGTCAGTCTTACTTTTGGTCATGGTGATTTTTTTCTTGTGTCTTGTTTTTTACTTTTAAATTCCTTTTAGATGCCTCCAGGACCAGAGGCAGAAAGCTGAGGGAGACAATATTAAAATAGCTTCTCTAGTAGATCTCAACAGATAAACTCTGATTTCGGATCATTATTTTTAATCCAGTCTCTTTTTTTGTTTGTTTGTTTTAGTTTGTTTGGAGTTTTCATCCCACAGACCCTGGTGCTTCTATTGTTTGCCTTTAACTCTCCTCCATCCTTTCCCACTCCAGATTACCTTAGCAAGTAAGGAGATTTTTCCTACATGGTTATTATCTGGGCTGAGCCTGGGTGATGAATCTCCCAGGGGCCTGAGACACCTCCTTCTGATGACTTTTTCAAGTAGAGGCATCTTTCAGACTTGAGCCTGCCAGTGTCTTCCCTGTCAGTTTGCTGTGTTTTGCACACTCCTCAGTAAAACCTGTCCATTCTGAGGATACTGCCCTGAGGTAGCAGTCTCTTTTTGCCACGGGCAGAAATCTTGTTCATCAAAATTAAGTCTGTTGGCCTCACTAGTAATGCACACACAATTGGCTTTGTTGGTATTTCTTTGCTAACATAGATGCCAAATTCTAACCAGCTAGGAGACATATGCACAGAAGCAAGTGTGGGAAGACAAAGTGTTTGCATAGAAATACGTGCAGAGGAACTATAGAGAATGTGGGGTAGGAATAACCTGAGAGAGCTCTAGCACTTGACAAGCTTCTGACAGGAGGTGCAGTTTGCCTTCTGTGCTAAGTAAGCCCTCACACCTCTCAGAAGATTTCAGAGACTGTTCTCAGCATGTGCTAGGTCTGACAAAGGCTCAGATGTGCCTAGGCTGGAGGAAGGAAGTGCAGTGTCCATGCTCATCGCAGGGCAGGTGGATGAGATGACCTTTAAACTCCCTTTGAACCCAAACCCTTCTATGAGTCTCTGTGTTACTGAGGTGTGGAGGCAGAGGAATAATTGATTTGGATGACAGATAATATAAAAGAGGCACAGAAAAACTGAAGGAGGAGTGGCAGAGTTGAGCAGAACTATATCTAGAAATCTAGTAAACATACAGTAGAAAAAATTACCAGCCTGTGCTAGAGGGGGAGAGAGAATAACAGGAAAACCATGTAAAGGAAAAAAGATGAGGAACATAACTTAGCCACACACTGTGAAGGCTAATCACTACTGTTGGATGAATATGATCTCTAAGAACTGTCTTACTTAAAATACAGAGAACCCTTCATATCCTGTGGGCTTTTTCCTGACCTGTTTTGAGACCAGAGGGCATCAGAACAGGTGCAGGCTTGGGGAGTAGGAGAACCCAAACCATCCTGGGCCCAGAATTATCTGAACAACCTGATCTACTTGAAGATGTCCCTGCTTATTGCAGAGGGAATGGGCTAGGTGACCTCTTCTGACCTAAACTGTTCTATTATTATACCATGGTCTGTGGAGAGCACAGTCTGTGCTCAAATCTTCACCGAGACCAATACTTAGAGCTGGACCAAAATCTAATTTCAGTTTTTTTGGACTGAATCTTAATCTGGAAATTTATTTTAAATGCACTTCAGGGAATAACTCAATTGACATATATAATTTAAAATAAATGAACTAAACTGAGGAACTGTGATATGGTCCCTTACAGGAAGCAGATCCCACTTCATGGGCTATTTTAGTCTGTATATTTTTTGCTAGCTGAATTGACTTCCAGCTTTTTGTTCACACTTTCTTAAAATGCAGCACTGAGGTGTTGTTCCTGTGCTTCAGCCATCTTGCAGTCCAGCCCTAGTGAGACACCTGGCTGTGCCATCCTGCTGACAGAGTATGACCTGTGGATTGACTTTGAGTCACTCTGCAGTCCTTCCTATCTGAGCTGCTCTGCAAAAAAGAAAACTGTGCAAGTGCTTTTTCTGGTGCACCTTACTCTCCTCTTTAGAGGGAGGCAAGCTCTATATTTGGGAATAAGGAGTGTCAGTGTCTGACAGAAAGAGCCTTATGCTATCCAGCCAGCACAAGGTTATTGCCAAGGTTATTGTTGATTGTCCTATTTTTCTTTATTTTACAGAGCTGAGAAGCTGCACAGGTCTGTCAGCCACTTTTATTCTCCACTGAGAATATTATCTGCCTACTGAACAGCTTGCATGTATTTCTAGTGTAGCTACCAGTGAGGGCAAGAGAAGATGACACATTGAGACTCCTCAAAAACTTGTATAAAACTTCTTGAGCCACAACCTAACTTCAGTGGTGACTTATGGCTCTCAGTATTGGATGTTTGGCTCCCATTGCCACCCTTTGCTTGTTCCTTTTCAAAGTGAACTTCCTGGTTTTTACAGATAAATATGATCATTGCTTGAATGCAAATAATTCTTACAATGTCATCAGATGTTAAGACTGACAATGTATTTTCTAAGGTGATTTTTTCCCTTTCTCCCTGACCCAAATTAAGCCCATGGACTGTACATTGTACAAGGTGGTCTGATATTTTGCATTTTCATGAATAAAGTGTCAGACTTCTGGGTGATACTGCCCACAGATGCTGTGTACAGGCAATGGCTATTTATTTCAGTGAGGGAAGAATTTGATGTGTTCTGTGTGCTATACAAGACATGAAAGTTGATGTTAGTTTTGTGTGTGGGATTAAGTGGTACAATTTAAGCTTCATAGTAAAGCCATGAAACCGATTTAGACTTGTAGTTTTTTCAAAGGAGAAAAGTGGCTTTAATCAATCCAGTTATCAAAATCTGGAGGGTCTCATTGATAAGAAGCATGTGTTGCTTGTTATCTGGAAAATTAAGGAAGTCTTGCAGTTACAGCCTCATAAATTTGGATGCTTTGTCTTCCAACACAGAGTAGTTTTTTCATTACGGAGGAAGTAGGTCTGATATCACAAAAGGGTTTTGCTTCATCAAGGTGACACATAGCAGAATAACTGAATCCTTAAATGACAAAGGTATGTGAGCAGTCATAGCAAGGGGCAAAGCAAGCTAAGTGACACTTAAGCAGAATTGTTTCTAATTAGCAGAATCCCACACTTTTCAGGAGATTAAAAAGAAAGTGATTTAAAGGTTCAAAGGGTTGGAGGACCTCTCCTCTGAAGACATGCCACAAAAGCTGGAGTTGTTCAGCCTGGAAAAGAAAAGGCTCTGGGGACACCTTATTGTGACCTTCCAGTACTTAAAGGGGGCTTATAAAAATGAAGGAGAGCAACTTTTAATACACGTAAATAGTGGTGAGACAAGGCAGAATGGTTTTACACTGAAAAAGGAGAAATTTACATGAGATTTTGGGAAGAAATTCTTTACCCAGAGGGTACTGAGGCACTGGAACAGGTTGCCCAGAGAAGCTGTGGATGCCCCATTCCTCAGTGTTCAAGGCCAGGTTGGATGGAGTCCTGAGCAGCCTGGTCTAGTGGGTGGCATCCCTGCCCATGGCAGGGGGGCTGGAACCACATAGTCCTTAAAGTCCCTTCCAAACCAAGCCTTTCTGTGATTCTATCAATATCAAATACCCAAATAAAATATACTGTACTTGCCAGATGAACCATCAATATGGCATAGCTAATCACCAAAGTATGGCCTACTCACCAAATAATCAGTATGCTATCATGATTTTAACCTTTATTTGTGTCGTGTCATCTGAAAAAGTATGCAAGTATTAACTGTTTATCCAGGAAATTTACAATAGTAATAGTTGACAAAAATATGCAGTTCCAGGATTACAACAGCAGCAGTCAACTCTAATTGCCATGTGCATGAAGTAGTACTATAACAGAATAAATTGTGTATTATATCTTTGGATTGTTCAGAACAGCATCCAAGCTGAGAGTCTCCTAGCTGAGAGGTGTATCTACTGTGCAGGGGTCAGTCATGTCCCCCAGTTGTGGGTGCATGCTGTGGCATTTCTCAGCACAGGGGAAGAGCATCCTGCCAGTGTGATGTCTGGCTGTGATCTGATGAGAAGCTACTTTGGCAGTCAGGATGGTCAGAGTAATGGAAGTGTCTGGCTACATTTGTTTTCTCAAAATGCAGAGGAAAGGTCAGATTTAGTTTGCTCTGTTTATAATAAGGAAATACATGCTAATTATCTTACATATGTGTAGTTGTACTGCCATGAAACTATACCAGTATAGTTGGCAATGGCAGTACCTGCTAATTGTTATGTGCCAGTGTGAATACTTCAGCTGGAATGGGGAGCACCTGGACTGATGCAAATGCAACATTAGAAACTGCTCCATTTCTTTACAGCTGCTCTCTTCCCATACCTCCAGGCATCTAGCTGTGTTTATATCAGATCCTGAGAGGTTTCCTGCTCCCACATTGCCCCTTCACATTCTTGCTTTTCCATGCAGCTGTTTTGCACCAAACTAAGAGGCAGCAGTGGGCAGGTCTCAAGGCAGGGAAGTTTGGGTGTTACCAGTACTGCTTGAGCACACCTGCACTTGTTTCTGGGTGTGTTTGCTGAAGGGGAAGGTAATGACAAGTAGAGGCTATCAGTTATACAAAAGGTGTTCTATTTTGATTTGTAACTGCTGGTCATTGTGTAAGCTGATAGTAATATGCATAGCTATCTTAAATCCTGCTAGGCTCCTCCTCAAAATGTCCTTCTTTTCAAACCAGCAAGGTCAGCCAGATCTTCCACCTATCCTTGGTGGCTTCCTGACTGTGTTGGCCAGCATATGAAGTGCTGTGTTTTATTCTCATAGTAGATTCTTATTTCTACCGTGACAGTTTTGGGGTTTGTGCTATTTTTGTTGTTGTTTTTGTTCTGTTTTTAGTTAGTTAGTTAGTTAGTTATCTGTTTTTAGTTAGTTGTTTTGTTTTTAAGAAGACATTCTTGTATTATTTCGTTCACTGACCACTATCTCTGGTAGTTGTCAACTCTTTTATAAACAGTTGAAAGAGTAAGGCCAGCTCACGTGGAAAGTGGACCTTTTTGTGAGGTGTTGTTGCTGTAGCAAAGTGTCCTAGAGGATACAAGGGCTACAATTTGGAGGTGATCTGAACATATAATTCTTTTCCTCTAATGCTCTTTGCAATTCATTTAAAATATTTATAAGATACTTAAAAGGAAATACATTCTCTCTGACTAGTTCCTCATCGTTCACAGCACTAGGTCATGGAACATTTCCCTACCCCCATTATTTACCATAGAAAATGATTGTTTTATTTTTAAGGAGTAGAAGGAAGAGTGGGGAAAAGGGTACAGCTCTCACAATCATTAGCCAGTTTGCATAAAGGAAAACCAAATATAGCTGGTAGCATAAACCCATTCATTTCCTCTTCAGCTAAGCTTGTTTTTTACATTTGGTTTTTCCAAATTTACATAGTCTAGTGTTTAAATTACTGAAGTTTATGTTTCCTGTATTTTAAAATTATCAATCCCATAAAATATAATAGCTTGTTTAATGGTGGGGCCTAAAACCCTGAGTCCTGTTTAGTCCCATATTGTATAGAGGCAGACATAGAAATGTGCTCCTTCCCAAGGGATTCATGGTCTAAATGTGTGACAGGGCAAAAATGGGAAGCAGATGGTCATGTACATGTGAGAGAAACAATCAGCAGAGGAGCTATGTTTGAATCAGTAATTGTGTTAGGCTAGGCCTGAGTGGGGGGTCTGTGTTTGGCAGCACAAGTGGAGCTCAAATTAATGATAGCCAATTTTTATGCAACAGAGTGACTGTGTCTGAAATGTCATTTCTCTTGAGAGGTATGTGATTCTGTACAACTGTGCACTTTGAAGGGTGGATTCTTGGGTTCCAGCCCTTCACCTGAAAATCCTTAGTTGTATCCAGCCTTTTTAAAACACATAGCATAAAAGCAGCTCTAGAATTGGGTCTTGAGATGGTGCTGCCATGGGTCTACCATTCCAAAGTTCCCTTGCTCATACTTTGCTCTTTTCCCAATGGCAGGCTTGAGCAGCCTGCCTGAGAGCATGCCACCAAAGACATGATTTTGATAGCTGTGAATGTGTTTTAGAGACTGAGGGTCAAACTGAGCTGGGGGTCCTAATTTATGATGGAATTCTCTAACTCTTTGAATACCGTGTAAAGCAATCACTGCCGCCTCCTGGGTTTTCACTGGGACTTGATGTGGGTTCTGTCTTCTGGCCTGGAAGTCACTTTTTCTTAGATTTCTATTTACAGAATCAGTTGGTTTAAGCCTGCTTAAATACAGAGGTACTTTCTAGAGGCGGATGGCTTCTCACCTGCACATATATGTAGCCTCCTGGAATAATTCCATGCAGTTTTATGGGTGCTGTTATCAATGAGAAATCCTACTTGGGACATTAGAAAAATTGAAAATGTCAGACAGTGAGCATGAAAGCTACAGCATTACGGCTGTAGGATTTAGTCTGTGAGAAAAAACTGACAAGTCAAAATGCTTCCTAAGTATATTCTAGTCATTTGTTCTGTTCAGCCTGGAGGAGACTGAGGGGAGCTCTTATTGCAGTCTACAACTTCCTTGTGAGGGGAAGAAGAGGAGCAGACACTGATCTGTGGTGACAGGACCCAAGGGAATGGTCTGAAGTTGTTTCAGGGGAGGTTTAGGTTATATTTTAGGGCAAGGTTCTTCACCCAGAGGGTGTTTGGGCCCTGGAATGGGCTCCCCGGGGAAGAGGTCACAACACCAATCTGAGTTTTCAAGAAGCATTTGGACAGTGCTCTCAGGGACATGGTGTGACCCTTGGGGATGGTGCTGTGCAGGGCCAGGAGTTGGCCTCGATGATCCTTGTGGGGCCCTTCCTACTCAGCTTATTCTGTGATTCTGTGGTTGTGCCATGGACATTGCCAGACAGTGCCACTCACTAGCAGCATGGCAGCACGCTGTACACTCTGAAACCAAGCTCTTTGTTGGCCCATCTGCTGGAAGCTATTGCCTCTTGTATTTTCCTGTGAGTTCTGTGCAAAAATAATTTAATGGCCTTCTGCAGAAATTTGGGGCCAAAGATAAAAGAACCTTTAAAATACGCTGTTGAAAGACTTTGAATCTTTAGGTGACCTTGGTGAACAGAGTAAGACAGAAAAGGAGAGAGAGGTGGAGATCTCATATGTTTTAGATACTGTGAAATTCTTGAAGGTTAAAATAAGAAAATAAAACTTAGGAATCA
Source organism: Serinus canaria (assembly GCF_022539315.1). Lineage (NCBI taxonomy): Eukaryota > Metazoa > Chordata > Aves > Passeriformes > Fringillidae > Serinus > Serinus canaria. The sequence continues at coordinate 49,392,968 of NC_066317.1, forward strand.
GCAATGAAGTCTAAGCAGGTTAACTCCTGTAATCCTGCAATTCTATCTTATCAAAAACTCTTGGTTGTACAGCAGTTCTATGGAAAGACTCAGTGCTTCTTTATTTGATTGTTTTGTTCTCGGTTGAGTCTTTGGAAGAGGGTATGAAGAGACTCTGCTGGAGTTTAGCAGGCCTTTATCCTTTAAGTGTGCCATATATTTTTACTTCAGGGAGCAATATTCTGAAAATAGACTTGGATGTCCATGGAGATTGCTTCAAATACAGGATTGGAGTGTGCTGTGTATATGTGTTTGGGCAGGATTTAGGCCAGGCAGGATATGTGATCTCAGCTCTGGTATTCAGCTGTAGCTTCGTGTGCCCAAAAATCATCTTGTCCTGAATATTTCAGATGCTTCTGATTTGTTTATATCATATGAAATATTGCTAGTGGCAGGTATTGTGGTGGTATTGTTGTTGTGCTCAGAACATCAGCCTCTCTTAATACCAAGAAAATTGGATAAACCATAAGTAGTTAGAATGAGTCAATGATTCTCTTTTGTAAAAGCAAAAGTAAAAAAACCCAAGCCAGCAAAAACTATGCTCTTGCCCCCATAAAAAAGAAACCAGCACCAAAAATCCCCAAACAAAACAAAATCCCCTCAAAATCCAGCACATTGACCAAGTAGATTTCTTAAAAATGTCAGGAAGTTGTGCTTTTGTCTTTGACCATTTGATGGCATAACCTGCAGCTTTTTATAGGGAAGCTGTTAGAAGTCAGTGTGCTCGCCCTCTCAAACCAAATTAATCCTTATGTTCTCCAATTAGTCCTATTTTCCCAAATCCCCCTCCTTCCTCTGTTTGCCTTCCATTCTTTGTGTTCTTTCCATACCATTTGTCTGCATTTTCACATTTTCTCTTGCCATTTTTCACCTGTGTTAACTGTCTTTGGTTCAGTTTTTTATTCCTGTATTTCTTCTTTACAGTGTCTTTTTTATAAACTTCAGAGTGGAAATTGACAAGCTTTTATTTGCTACATCAGGAAACTTACGGGCTGGAAAGAAGCACAGTTCTGTTCTGTCACTAGTGCTTGTAGCAGCTGAGTGTTGGCATTAGAAAATACTTTGGGGTATTGTAGGGAGAGATGGTTTATTTTGTGGAATGCTGAAGTTACAACAGTGAATGGCCAGTAATTTTTAAATATACACAAGGAGAAAAAAAAAAAAATCCTACCTTTCCAATTGTACTCCATTGACTGCTTGGAAGATTTGTTTTAAATGTCTTGGTCCTGCAAGAGTAAAACACTTTGCAAGTGGTTTCTTCACGTGCACACAAAAGTAAGAAGGAACCTCTGAGGCATTAACTGTCTACTGCAAACAATGTGGAAATAGAACAACCTCCTCTTGGTATCATTGTGAATTTTAAATTTAGACAGTGATCAAATAAATCACTTGAGTAGTATGCTCATCCCCTTGAGCTGAACTGGAATGCTAACCTGCTTAAAGTGAGCATGAGCTTTGCTACAGTGGATTAGGACTCATGTGAAGTGTTTAAACAACAACAGTAAAATTAGAAAACTTTCAAATATGCAGTAATATGGAACTTTCTTTCCTATGTGTTTTCTTTTTTTCTTTCTGGGAGCCAGGATATTTATAGTATCCATTAAAACTTCATGTGTGCTTGTCAGAATTTCACCCTTCAGATTTTCACAAACTTTGATACTTAAATGCCTCTGGCATTGCAATAATATTCTAGATATTGGTAAATCTGTTCTTTCAGATGTGCTCCAGCTAAAAGGAAAGCTCAGCATAGTGTTTTGTATTAAGAATTTCTAAAAAGATAAATTAATTAATGGGATAATTGTAGAATTAGAGTATAACAATACTGCAATGCAGATGCTTTTCCTCCTTTAAAAATACAAATATTTTCAGTATTTCTTGTAGCGAGTCAAATGCAAGCCCATGAGGATTTGTGCCTGCATGCAAGCCTATAATGACCATGAATCACCAAGTCAAGTTCATTCCTGTGAAACAGCAATATATTTTGCTGTGGGTTTTAGAAGTAGGGCCATGTGCTTTCTTTCATTCTCAGGATCTCCCTGCGTGAGTGATAACTTGAAAAATCTCAGTGTAGCTTACATTACAAACCACAAATCCACACAGAGTTATGCTTGCACCATTCTTGAAACCTGCAAGGCTTTTCTTGTAAGAGAGTGAAATTGTTGTTGTCCTTGAGAACCCTTTCAGCAGAACACTCCTAGGATCTAAGCTGGGGTAGTTTGTTCCTGAATTCAGCACCCCTGTGCAATGGGGCTGGGGAGGGAAAGTACAAGGCAACAAGGACAGTGCCAGCAACATGGTCATTGCTGCTGCTGCTGCCCTCTTTGCTATGCTCTCATTGCATACATACTCTTTGCAGTTATAGTTTTCATAATTTATGGGTAAACTCTTACAAGTTCTTATAAAATGTCAATATCTAGCTTCCAGGTTTGAAAGCACCCCTGGCTGTATGTGTGGTTTCATGGCTGCTGTTTGCCCACAGATTCAAGTGGACAACATTGCATGGTGTTTGACCCACAGGTGACATTTAGAAGACTTTCTATTAAAAGCCTGAACTATGATTGAAACCCAAATGCAAATTTAAGTAGCCTGGGTATCTGATGTGGCTCGTTGCTAAGGAGAACCTGGGATTCATTCAGCCTCGGTTCACTGCATTGCTCTGCTGCCCTCAGAGCAAGTCACTTAAGCTGTCCTGTATGTCCCCATTTCATATCCTTCTCACAGCTTAATGTTTCTGCTGCACTTTGAAGATTTATAGCCCTATTCAATCTTACTATACACTTGCAAAGGGTTGAATGTTTTTGTGCATCTGTTGAAGGTGTGATCAGTACTTTATGTGAAGTGAATAATAAAGCTTATGAAGAATGAGTCATGGTGTGTTCCTGTTTTTATGCAACCTTTTACTATGGTCATTTTATGTCCTTTTTGCATTCTATTTTATTTTTAAATATAGGTATCATTATTAGTTCATTAGTTGCAAGATTCCTCCTTTTAATTTTTGTTCAGATCTCTAACAATCTTACTTGCAGTATAATTCTGTCTTGACGTCCTTATTTGTTTTGTGTAAGCCATGGCCTAAACATTTATGCATACAGTGAAAAGAAATGAAAAATAAAATCCATGGTCCAGTTATGAAAGGATGCAGGTAGCTTGTTTAACTAAACTTTCAAGTGCATTCTTAACTGCTGTAAATTCCTTTTGTCTGTTTAACAAATTCTGAAGTAGTAGGTTAGCTATAGGATTTTTCTTTAATTTATTATTGGATTTTGTTTGTTTATTTTGAATCCTCAAGGAAATTCCTATAATTCTGTAGAAATGTAAAATGAAAATGCCAAAAAGGAGAGCTGCTGGGAGTCACAGCTGTTGATAAATTGTCAGCACACTCCTTATATCACATCCATTGATAACTGGTTTGGTTGTCAGCTTCTGTCTGATGTGTGTATAATTGGCTCTTGACCAAAAAGTAGACAAAATGTTCTATATTTGTTCTTAAACTTGAGTCTGAAGTATCTTTTTTTTTCATTGTATTTGGACCTTTTTCCTTTTCTGCTTGCTGGTAATAGTTTGGAGTTAGTCCTATAAATTGCATTCAGACATCTTATTTAAGTACTCTTTTTACCATCATCTTTGCTTAGCAACATCCTTTCTGAGATATTCTGGGAAACTTAATACTTGTCTGGTGTGTAAAACAGCGTTCATAAATCAAGGTATGTTGCCATATCCTGCTTGCTTCTTGCTTATGTTGTTTAATAGTTTTTATATTTCTGGTTCTCCATGAGCATGGAACCTTCTACACCCAGTCACTCCAGCTATTGCAAACACAATCACCAGTGAGACTCAGTCTTTGGAATATGGCTTACCATGCTGGGGTAGATTGTTAAAGTGAAGGGTGTCTACATGGTTGTCATGGATCCAAGCAGCAAGGAGCTTTCACATTCCAAAATAACCTGGAATTGAAACAAAATCTTTAGGCTCTCAGAAGCTCATATTACTATTTTCCATTTCATTTAGTTGCTATCTCAAAGTCTAAGACCAAAATGAAAATGAAATTATTTAAACCTGCTTTGACATAGACCGTAGGTATAATTCAGATCCTGGGTGTGTTTCATGCTGAACAAAATTAACCTTTTTGACCCAGGTTATTTGATCACCTTCTTGTGCTGCTCTTGAATCTCTTTCTAGGCTTTTGGTTTTAAAAGTTGTGTTTGTCCTCCACTGGAAAGGTGCATGAGGTGCTGCATTATCTGAGCAGGCTGGACAGTTGTCCTATGATCCACCTATGGTCATGCTCCATTAGGAGCTCCCACCTTGGAGCTTTCAAGCACCACAGAGAGCCTCTCTTCGTTCAGTGTGGGAAGTTGATGAGTGCTTTTGGTAAGAAAGGTCTCCCTCACCCTAAGGATCAAAGAGAACTAACATAGTTTAACTCAGACAGCACAGGGCTTAACTCTTTCTGGAAATCATAACTTGGTCTTCCAAGCTGAGCTGAAGATGACTTGGTTGTAGGCACTAGGTGTTTTCCTTTGTCCATAAAAAGTGTCAGAATTCTATGCTGTCCCCAAGAGTTTCACCAAATGCTTAGCTATCTATAGTGGTTTTAATTGCTCATTTAATTCTAATGCCCTGAGGTTTGCATTTCCCTCATAGTTTCCTTCCCTTCTCTAACAACCTTGGCCCTTGTGCTTTTTGTACCATTCAGATATTTTCTCTGCTGCAATGTCTGCTCAGTAGCTTTTCTGGGAGTTCTTTTTGATGAGTTCAATTCTTCATTGCAATTTAATTTTCAGTGGAACAAACCTCTGTTTTCCATGCATTCTCTGTGATTGTGCCCATGTGTTTCACTATTATTGTTTATGCATGGTTGTATTAATGTGCTCTCACTGCATTTTGATGGTACAACTCTGATTAACCTTGCTAGGAGTGGATTCAAAGCCTTTAAGATTCTGTTCTAAGTTTAGGAAAAGGAGCAGTTTTGTGAAATTGAAGCTGAATTTGAAAATCCTGAATTGTTTCTATGAATGGAGTGAAGAAATATTCTTCCCACTATGTCAAACTGCACACTTCTCTCTTGGACTCTGTAGGGATGAGAAGAAGGAAATGTAGGTAACTACAGTTGTCTTGGGTCTTGGTTCACTGAAGGAATTGAGGAGGAAGAGAAGTGAATAATCAGTTTTCTTTACAAAAAGTACATATACATTATAATCATGTTGAGGTTATTTATTCTGTCAAACTTTCTTGAATTTAATTTTTTTATATATATCAGTATGTCAGCTCTTGAATTCAGTCATCACATTGCTCCTTGTAAATATCAAACTGTCACCAACAACATGAAGAATGTAAGCAGGTAAGATGCTATGCACCAGTTAACATTTAGTGAACACTGTTTGACAATTCTTTGAAATCTGACAGATCTCCTTGATTCCTGAAGCACCTCATGAGTAACTGAAAAGTCACAAGTTGTTTCCTGAGTGGTAAAAACGAGCTGACAAAAGGAGAGATCTTGATCCACAGCTGAAAATAGGCTATTTGGAAGAGCTCTGTGGTCTTGCCAGTTGTACAAGAGTTTTCTGGAGAATTACTATCTTTCTATTAGCTAAAGCACCTTGGGGTAGTGATGTCTGTTGGTTCTGTAACCCAGTATCATGTGCCCATTCATGTCTAGATAGAGATTCTTAGTCACAGTCATCTGTTAGTGAGGCCCCTTTGGGTCACTGGCAGAAAGAGTTTTATGCTCTCTTTGCTCCACCACTTTTATAGTCCATGCTGGATACTTTTTATTTCTTCCTGGTAACTAGTGATCATGAGCTGCTTTAGAGGGCAGTATCCTTGTTCCTGGCAGCTTTCTGCTGTCTGGGCTATGAATCACAACACAATAAATTTGCCTTATGTTTTATAAAGTGTTGTACAGAATCATAAAATAATTGATGGAAAGAGACAGATCCAGAGTTCTGCCCAGCCCTTCACTCTGTCAATATAGGCCAATATAAGTCTACAGCATGATATGAGACATGCAACACCCAGGTTTAGCTCATTAATGCATGGGAAGCTTTGATCCTTTTGGCCATATCTGCAGAAGCAGCATATGGCTCTGCTGGGCAGGTAATGCAATGCCAATATAATCTGTCTATGTTTATATAGTTCTTTATTAGTAAAAATCTTGCAGGAGCTGAGGGTGAAAGTTCGGTACCCAAAATTTTCCACTTCTGTAACAATTTCCTGTTCCTAGCTTGTATGTTAAATGTCTTCTGATTGCTTACCTCCAGCTTTCAGCCCCAAATGCTAGCAATCTGCCTCCTGTTTAAAGAACCTAGAAGAAAAAATAAACACCTTGGTGTAGTGCTGTATTTTTATATTTGCATGTATCATTATGTGCAATATAGAGACATCGATATTCCCTCTAGAAGGGAGTGTTTGTGGCACTTTCCCTGGATCTGTTATTAAATAATTTTTTTGTTTTGTTTTGTAGATTATTACACTGTTTTACAGGTGCTACTTTCTCATTTTAGAGTTTTTGTTGTTAGGACAAGTAAAATAATTACTGGATAAGAAATGTTTTTTTGTGATTGGGACCTCTTACAGCTTTATCCTACAAGTTGATTGGGCAGGCACAGGGATGCTGAGGTACACAATTTCAGTAGACACTATTCAGCCAGCCCTGAGAAACATGACAGACAGCTCTCTGCATGGAACAGGTATTTTTCTTTCTTTGCAGAAAGTGAGGATGTGCAGCCTTTTGTATGTTTAGAATCTGAGAAATTGACCTATCCAGATGCTTCAAAATTAATTAATGAGAGGGAGTGAGCAAAACTGGTTCCTGCAGCTGTCAGTGCCCATTAATCATCTCTGTTTTTACTTTTGAAGCAGGACAAGAGCATGAATTTAATTAATGGGTTTGACTTGCTCTGGAAACACACAGTAGAGAAATCACCCTACCCTCGCCTTTCACAGATGCTGTAAACATACAAATGTTCTTGTGTATTTACTCCTGAATGCTTTCCAGCATCATTGTGCTGGATACAGTTGAATGCCTCAGGCAGGTGGCAAAGCAATGACTGCAACAAATCCTCATTCTTTGGACACCCAGATCAGAGGATCAGCAGGTTAGCTCCTGTTTTCTTGGTTCCAGCCGACTTCTGCTTCACAAAGGCATTAGTAATGGCTGCTGCAGAAAACTCCGGGGGAAAACAGAAAGAGCGAGTTTGTCTGTTTGCCATGGCTGGGAATTTAATTATTATATGAGAAAAGTACCAAGTGGATTTATTCTGCCATTCTGGTTAAAAAAATAAAAGGATAATCTCTTTCTTTAAAAAGCTGTCTCTACAATGGATCACCAGGAATGTCTCTGCATTGTTTGGTTTTTATTATATTTTTAGTTCTTCCTTATTAAGTGCAAAGAGACACAGAAACTGTGAGGCTGGATCAGACCCCAGTTCAGTGCTGTAGTCAGCACCAGGTACCTCAGAAGGAATTGTGCAAACCCCCCTGGTATTCTGAGGAGCTGGAATAACATAACATTTACATCACATCAATCATGGCTTTAAGTCTCTTGTGTCTGAAGACTTACATTCTCCTAGAACATTTAACTTGTTAAAAGTTAAATTTGATTTTGTCATGTTCACTGTTGTGATGCTGGACAGTGTTTAGGTTTTTTCTATAGAAACTCATTATACTCTTTCCTTTGGTAATAAATTTATGGATGGCAGCTGCCCAGACTCGATATGCTGCAGGAGGAATTTTGTTTGCTCCTGGGCTAGTGCCCTTTTTGACCTGGCTGAATGTTTCCCCCTTATTTATGACCTTATGTAACAAGATGGCAACACTTTCCTTTTAGTCTGCAACGTGTAGGATTTCTCTGTATTGGTATCTAGAGGACCTGAAAAATGTGTACTAAGAAAAGTTGCCTTTTTTTTGTAAGAGGGAGTTATTAAAAACATTATTGCAGCTCCTCTAAATGGATGGGACTTTTGGTTATTGTGGACGTCTGAGATGTGGTGATAATCTCCAAGTAAGTTGGAAAATAGTGGTTCTTTATTCAAATACTGAAAAATAAGCTTGAAAATACTGAAAAAAATGGTTGAATGTTGGTTTATATGCCCTATGCCCTGTGTTGCCTACAAGTGAGAAAGCATTCTGAAAACTATAGGTGCAGAATGGCATTCACCCTCCTATGATTGCTGGAACCATGTGATGTTGTACTAAAAGTATCTGTTCTTGCTATTTTCTTGTTTTTATTGTTGCTCAGAGAGTCTTCTAGGCAAGGATGTTTCTGGGGCCTCTAAAATTCATAACAACATTGCCAGACCTGTGGTGAATGCATTTATGAATATTTACATGGAAGTTAAGATTTGGAGTAAGTTTAGGAGTGCAAGACACTGAACATTTCAATCTGGCAAAATCCTCAAATCTCTCTTCCTTTCCCTATGCTGCTCATATCCTGTGACATATCCTCCACAATCCTTGTTTTTTAAAAATTTCTGCCAAAAGTATCCAAGAACAATTTAAATTAAAAAATGCTTTTCCTTTTCTACTTTAAATACTGAAATACATTTATAGTTGCACTGACACTGACACCAGAAATTCCAGGAAATACTCGCAAAGAATGCCAGGCACTGAGCAACTAGTCTTTGTGTTTGTTATAAGAGAACACTTTTTCATCTAATTTTGCATCAAATATTTTACCTTTCTCTTCTATATATAATATGGTCAATTGAAGACTTTGATATTTTTGGAAGTTATTACTACAGCTATATCTGACAGGATTTTATAGTGCAGAAAGAGTTAATCATCCTGATTTCATCAAACACAGCTTTGTGTAAAGGCTGTTTTGTGCACCCTGAGGTCTTATGTAGGGAGGATTGAAAAAGGAAATAATCATCCCATCTGCATTAGTGGATAAGGCTGTTTTCAGTCTAGGGAATATAGAAGAAGCTGCATTTCTTCTACTCCTTCTTACCTAGTTTGCAGCATGTATTAATATGAACTGTAATTTACTACTCTCTAGACATCATTGCTGTGCGTTCTACTGTGTCTTCTCTGTGGCACTGGGTCTTCCTTCAAGGGGAAGAAACTTGTTTGGTCCTTAAACTTGGTGAGGTTGGACTGTGAATTGCTTGTACTTGAGTGTTAAACTTGGCTCTGTATTGTTTTATTACCTGACTGCTGAAGCCTCTGACAAATTAAAGGCAAGGCCTTATCCACCATCATATCCTGAGTTTAGCTGTTCACAGAATCATGGAATATTCTGAGTTGAAAGGGATCCCCAAGGTTCATTGAGTCCAATTTTGAAGTGACTGGCCCATAGAGGGATTGAAGCCGGAGCCCTGGCAGTATTAGCACCATGCTCTATCCAGCTGAGCCAATCTCACCTGTGTCTACATCTGCCAGGAGCTTCCTGGGGATGCCCTGGGGGAAAGGCTTGTTTCCAGCCTTTGTGCTGTAGGGGAAACCACTGAGGATCAGTGCCTGCCTGTAATGCTTGGGGTAAAGCAGTAAGAGGTGACCTAGAGCTAGGCAGAGCCGAGGGTGTGTTGTAAGCCTGACCTGATGTTTCCCTGATGCTCTGCTACCTTCAGGCCCTCTCTGTAGACCTGCTGGGAATCTTCTCTTCGCTTGCCCTTACTGAGGAACTTGTGTTGTCTGTATTCTTAAAACAAATCATGTATTTACTGGTGGAGGGGAAGGGGAGATGTGTGTGCTGTGGATGCCTCTTTCCTCTGCCTTTTTCATTAAAACTGTCTGATGTGGCACGTACTACCTGATGTAAATATATCCCTATGATTAGCTAGTCTTGCCAGCTTTTATCTGGGTTGCAGGTATCTTGCTTAGGGCCTGTTTCTGTAAACAGGATCACTCAGGCTTCTCCCCATCTCTGACTGTTTCCAGGCAGTGGTCACAAAGCAAGGTCTAACTTGGCTACAAAAATAAGGAAGGTTTCTGAAATGTCATTCCCCGTCAAAAGCACTTTTGTTGGCAAAAAGCCATGGGGAGCCACCTCTAGAAAAAGGGTCTCCTTCGTGTTTCTAAGGATGTGGAAATGTATGACATTAAATCATGGGCTATAATTCAGACAGTGAGAAGTTTGCACATTGACTCTGTAAGTAGAAAAATCCCTTGAGGAAACACATTATGTCTATAATTCTGTCAGTCAGAAGATTAGAGAGTCAGTCAGAAACTAACTTACACAAATGGCTTAATAGTAAAGATTGTGCTAATAGAGGTAAGAAATTTAGCTGAAGTCTTTTGCTTAAGGCTATAAGAATTGAGTGACTTTGAAAAATGGTATTTCTTTTCCAGAAGATGTAGTAGAAAAGTGTTCTGAGCTATAATTAGTTGAACATGATGTTTCTGTTGCAACATTAGGAATAATCGTAATTACTTAAATTTGTGGTTGAAAGAATCTCAATTTGTTTGGTTATATATTTGGATAACATATGTAGCCTTTAGGGCTCAGATTTCAGAGTGGGGCTTGTTCATGATAATTTGTAATTGTGTGAATATTATACTGACACAATTTAAGAATGAGCCAATATGAAACAGAGGTGCTTCAGATGACATTTTGAACCCTCAGTGCTAGGAAACAGACTTGGGAGCAGGTTCTCCTCATAATTTTTGTTAAATTCATACATATATAAATATGTAAATATAAACACACACACACACACACACACACACACACATATATATATATATATATATATATATATATATATATATATATAAAATCCTACTCCCTGTACTCCCTGTAGTTACAGTATAGAAAGTCCTGCACTACCAAATTTAGTTTTTAATAATGTACTATGTTTAATAGTTCTTTTTCCTCTAGAAAGATAAGTGAACTGCAGTGGCTGCTGCTTCTTCCTCCTGCTTTTGGGAGAGTGCATCCTCCTTTTGCAAGTGAGTTTGGCTTGAGAGGATGGAACCAGGTTTTGTCTTGCTGCAGAATTATGATCCTGATACTGTTCCACTGATGAAGAGTGGAATAAATGGATGGGTCCTTATTCTATAGCTGACATACATTTACTTATCTCACCTTACATCAGTAATTTGTGTAATCAACCCTTGCTAAAAGTGACACATATATTTGGGTTACTATTTGTTATGAAATACTTGCACCCACAGTGTGAGCACTCCTGTCACTCCATCTGTGGGGTGGGGTTTGTCATACAGGGGAGTTTGGCTGACAAATTTCTGGTGTCTGCATCAGAGCAGCAGGAGCACTTGGTCCTGGAGAGCCAGGACTGGAGCAGGTGTCAGTGAGGTGAAATGTTAATATGAGGCTTACTCAGTGCTTACTGCCTTTCCCGAAGTTCCCCAACTCATGTGTGGGAGGTGTAAATCTGTACCCAAAGGCCAGAAAACCCCATGGCCAAAGCAGTCAATAGCTCTACCCTTTTCTCCTTCTGCTTTCTGTGTGTGCAGAGACCAGACTGTGGCGGGGCACCTCCTCTAGGTGAGAAATATAGGAGTTTTTTGTTAAAATGTAATGTCCACATAAGGGTCCAAAAAGCACATAAAATCCTGCTGAAGCTAGAGTCTCCTCATCAGTTTGAAATTTCTAGCGTTAATGTTGGCATTATTTTCATCCTCCAGACAAATTAAAGCTCAGGAGGAGGCATCAGCAGTGAGTCCTGTAAGCAAAGCAGGAGTAGCAAAGATGAAGATTTTGAAAGTCATTTCAGCAAAGCAGGCAGTAATGAAGAAGATTTCAAAATGAAAACAGTTCCCTAATGTGGTTTCTAATGCCTTTTCAAACTGGGTAGCAAAGGTGTTTTTCAGACAAGCTACTGCAATTCAATTAGATTGACCTAATTTCTATTTCTTCTCTTTCTGCTACAGGTTTCCACACTGATACAATTTAGTTTTGTTAAAATCATGTTATGGCTTGGAAGGGATTTAGGTACAGCAGTGTTAATTGACAGAGTTTAAATACAGGAAATGTTCCCTAAAGCTTGCCTAGTCTGTATGCTCATTTGAGCTAAAAAAACTTTAAAAGAACTTTTTTGATTTGTGCAGATGAAAGTTTTTAGAAGGGAAGTAGCATTGTTGCTGTCCAGGGCAAATGTAGTTTTTAAACTAGAAGTAGAGATTATTATAAGCCCACTCTTCTATATTTATATCATTCTCCTTGTGTTGACTGCTCACAGTGATACACTAAGTGGCACAAGCTCTCACTAAACACCTATAAACTCAGTCGTGTGCATCGCATCCCACCGTTAGCAGAATTGGTTATGCATTTAAAGCAGCTTAATCTAGAAATAGATTGGGCCCCTGGAAAAAATATCAGAGCTTAGTTTTTGTGTTCCTTCCCAGTCTGATATCCAAAGAACTGGGCTGCTGTCCCAGTTTGGATCACAGTGCTGGGAAGATGAGATGGTGAAGAGACAGGAAAGTGGTTGAGTTACTAATGGAGACCCAGATAGCTGCTAGATTTTATCAAACCCTGCCTCGTTCATGTCAAAAAGACATCAGAATTCATTTCATCTGGGATGGACAGACAAACCTGCACAAAAATGTAGTCAGTGCTCTCCTAACCCTTCTGCTATCGGACCAAGTTTCAGTCAACCCATCTCATTGTGATGAGGTGAGGAGAAGGAGGTCTGAAGGAATAGGATATTTTTGTACTTTACAGGAAAGAAGGCCTTTTCACACTGTGCTATCTGGCATATTACCTCCTGAAATCCTTTAATTTAATCAAAGTGTATGCTTTTATTTTCTCTGTATCAAAATGTTCTTGCAAAATTGACTTATGAATGACTTGCTGTGAAGTTTCTTGTCACAATTAAATGTCTGTGGTGCTGAACTGCTGCTAAGGGTTGGCTCTCCTCTCACCTATTCCTTGTGCTGTACCTATTCAACAGGAAAAAGTGAATTTGAAGCTTCACAATGAACAAAAGTGCTGAAAACAACAGCAGTCTGCTGTGGCTAGAGTTTAACCTGAGTTCATAAGGTGAGAGCTTGTGGTCAGAGGCATTGCCACCTGCAGAAACCATTGCATTGCCCTGAGACAGCTGGAGCTGAGGGTGTCTCTAAGGTGACCCCTGGCTCTGGCTGCAGCACTGAAGTGGCCCCTGGCAACAGGGAGGAGTGGTTTTCCCCAGAGGTGAGACAGAGAGCCAGCTCTCTGCTGATTTCCTTCTTTCTTCCTGTAACAAAGGTTGTGTTTGTTAGTCAGTTCCTTATTCAGGTGGTGCTTAATAGCCAAAAACTAACATGGGAGTTTGCAAAACAAGCCTGTGGCTTTATCTGCTAAATCTATACTTGTGACAGGGAGTTAAAGCACCAGCACTGCTAAAGCCTGAACTGGGAGAAGAGGGAGAAAACCCTTCACTATTGTTACCTCTAGAAAGGAACGCTCTGCATGTGATGCTGTGCAAAAGGAGCAAAGCTTGGCTAGTTCAAGCCGTAATGAAAGATCTGTTGTTTGGGGTTTTT